>NW_023504653.1:0-22441 GCF_004664715.2 Peromyscus leucopus | reverse complement strand
GAATTCCTGTTTCTAAACTTTCTTCACAATTATTCTGTATTTTCTGTTTCTCTAAAAGTAGAAGAATATCAGGTGAGGATTTACGATATACATAATATATATGTGTATATATCTATATAGTGTGTGACTAAACAAATTGTATTTGTCTTAGAAGATAATCAATTGTGGATAAATGGATTTTTTTTTCATCTGACAACCGGTTTGTGGACACAGGAAGATAGAAAGGTAGACTCATCCATGACATAGGGTTCTGGGTGCTCACAAATTGTTTCTAAGGCAGTAAATTCCATACTAACTTGCTGTGGGATGGTCTGTATGTCAAATCTGTTGCTCTGATTGGTCAATAAATGAAACACTGATTGGCCAGTGGCCAGGCTGGAGGAAGTATAGGTGGGACAAGGAGGAGAAGAATTCTGGGAAGTGGAAGACTGAGTCAGAGAAACTGCCAGCCGCCACCATGACAACCTGCATGTGAAGACACCAGTAAGCCACAAGCCACGTGGCAAGGTATAGATTTATGGAAATGGATTAATTTAAGCTATAAGAACAGTTAACAAGAAGCCTGCCACAGCCATACAGTTTGCAAGCAATATAAGTCTCTGTGTTTACTTGGTTGGGTCTGAGCGGCTGTGGGACTGGCAGGTGACAGAGATTTGTCCTGACTGTGGGCAACGCAGGAAAACTCTAGCTACACTAACTTATACCTATAAATAGAGACAAGAGTCAGAAATTGCAGGCTTGTGATTTTATTGGTAATTTGAAGATAAATTATGGCCAGGTTATTCCAGCTGCACTGTCCAGCAAGGCCATTATCTTCTCACTCATTTTCTGAAAGAAACAAATACAAAAGTAAGTTATAGGGAATGTAAAATATGATCAAGTTCCTCATCCCTTTCTGGCATCTATAAATGATGTGGATAGAAGTCCAGGTCTTTTTTCTCTGTCTCTACTTTTTCTCCCTCCACATTCTGGTTCTCTTTACTCACTCTTGCTAATCACATAGGGCATAATGCACTCTGATAAAATGTGCATTTGTGGCTGATAAAATGAAAAACAAATTTCATTGGTTATATGGCCTTAGCATGAAGACAATCCATCTTAAACTGGTGATTAGAACATATAGCTATAATCATTGCATTTTGGAGTAGAGGCAAGGTGATCAGGGACTCAAGGGCATACTTGGCCACAACCAAGTTGGAAACCACCATGAACTATACAAACAATGTCTCAAAAACTCATTACAAATCATAAGACATATGTAGAAAGATGGTTACTGAGGCAGATCTTATACTAGCGAAACACAGAAAGCAGCTTGAAAGACCACTGACCAGATTTTAGCTAATCAATGACAGCAGGAGCCACAGAATGTGATCATTCAATACTACAAAAACAAAACACCAAAAATATCAAGAGAAGCATGGTATCTCTTTGAAATACTGTGGCTGTTTTAAAACACAATTTTAATTAATATGTGTAATGTGTATATATGAAAACAATGGATAATATGTGTGTGTGTGTGTTCCTAATAGCTCATTGAAAGAATTAGTGGTAGCCTTTGATGATAGGGTGGTGAGAAGGGATGATAACATTTATATATATATTATATCCTTTTAAGATTTAACTTGATGCCTTGGTTTCTAGTTTGCTTTTATCACTGTTTTGGGTTTATGCTAAAATAAATCATTTCTAAATATGCAGATAACATTTGACAGCACTGCCTTAAGGTCCCATGTATCAGAGAGGTAATAAATGATCAAATAGAACTGTAAAAGGTAGGGTTGTTACCATGAGAAAGGAGGCAGCAAGATTTAGGGAGAACATTGTACTTCTTGCGCAAACAATGGACAATCATGTTGTCAATCGTGTATAGTCATTGCTCCTCACAATTACAATATGTTGAGAAGAAGATAAAACATAAATCATCTTCCTATACCTCCACAGAATATCCAAATAGTAATGATAACCCAAACTATGGAATACAAATGTGTTTAAAGTTGAGTTATTGCAGATTGTACTGACAAAACAGTAGGAATTATGATGTTTCATGAAAAGTAAATACCAATCATACCTGACAATGTATCTTTGATTACTGAGGACGCTGGCCCTGGGAAGGTCCTTGAGGTCTGCCTCCCTGTTGGGCAGGACCTTGCTGATTTCCAGGCTGAGGGCCTTGGTTCTGCTGTGGTCCTCCTTGTTGGGGTGGGCCTTGCTGGTTTCCAGGCTGAGGGGGTCGGTTCTGCTGTGGGCCTCCCTGTTGGGGTGGGCCTTGCTGGTTTCCAGGCTGAGGGCCTTGGTTCTGCTGTGGGCCTCCTTGTTGGGGTGGGCCTTGCTGGTTTCCAGGCTGAGGGGGTCGGTTCTGCTGTGGGCCTCCCTGTTGGGGTGGGCCTTGCTGGTTTCCTGGCTGAGGGCCTTGGTTCTGCTGTGGTCCTCCTTGTTGGGGTGGGCCTTGCTGGTTTCCAGGCTGAGGGGGTCGGTTCTGCTGTGGGCCTCCCTGTTGGGGTGGGCCTTGCTGGTTTCCAGGCTGAGGGCCTTGGTTCTGCTGTGGTCCCCCCTGTTGGGGTGGGCCTTGCTGGTTTCCTGGCTGAGGGCCTTGGTTCTGCTGTGGTCCTCCTTGTTGGGGTGGGCCTTGCTGGTTTCCTGGCTGAGGGGGCCGGTTCTGCTGCTGACCTTGCTGGGGTGGGCCTTGCTGGGGACCAAAGCCTTGCTTGGGAGGGGGTCCTTGGGGGAATCCTGCAACAGGTGATTTGTGATTAGGACTTTGATATGTAGTCTCAAGTTCTTTATTGGTACATCACACAAAGAGATAAGTTTAGTAATAAAACAAATGCCCTCTTACACTGAGTTGTATTAACAACTCAATGGCTATTACATAGTTCTTCTTACTCATTTCTCAGTCACCCTCATCATAACTCCCATCTAGTTCTTATGGAAATTTTCTCAATCCATATATTGATGGTATCACACATTGTATCTTGATGCTTGGAACTAGCAACTGAGGTCTCAGACAACCGATTTTCTAGGCATTGTCTCCATGGACCAGAGAGAAGGAATAGAATTTTAAAATTACTGATTTTGACTATCCTACCCAGAAATGTCCCCATATTTTTTCTTTCTTCTGTTCTACATTCACTAAAGCAAGATGCCTGTTATCCCCTGACTACTTTGTTGCAGTGTATTCACAGCTGGACTTCCTTCTGTGAGCCTTCCTGTTTGATCCTTCACAACACAAGAAAGGTGAATCTAGAAATCCAGCCCTACTCTATCATCCTTCTGTTCAAACGTTCAATCAAGTTTTTATTACACATGACAACATTCAAATCCTTGGTGTGGAATGAGGATTCAAATGAACAACCTTGGTACTGATTCTACAGTCCTGCCTTTCTGCTAATCCTCTTCTCTATCTCTGCATCTTCCAGGAGCAATGTGTGATCTGTTTCCCACAAGCAGATTCACCGAACAAACAGCTCTGTTTTCTTACCTTCACTGAAGCGCTGAGTAGAGCTCAGGGCCAGCAAGGCCACTGTGAGTAGGACAACCAGCATCTTGGAGGAGGCTCTGGAGTTTCTTCCAAGTCTGTGCTGCATGCAGTGGGGTAGCTGCCTTTATAAGACAGAGCAGAAGAAAGGTGCCTTTGATCCTCATACTGAGTGACCTCACATTTGACAAAGGAGGATGCACTGCATCCTTGACTCCTCTTTGGGACTTCTTCCAGGAAGCATAACATGAGGCATTGGCAGTGTGACTTGAACAAAGAGTTGATAAAGTGTAAATATGACGGCAAACCCTACTTTAGAGTTTTGGCATTACATGAATTTCATTACATTTGGCAGGCAGTTCATACATACGCATATGATTGTACTCACTGATATTTTGGCAACCATGAAGATGCCTAATATCTTTAGCTCTCATTTTCAACCATAGACCATCTGTAGACATACTGTAACTATGTGTGTGATATTCCGATATGTTTTCATAATTTAGAGGTCATTTTTGTTTGGATAGCATGCATTCCCTGCATCCTTATCTGAATCATGCCCACAAAGATTGTCCAAAATTCCTTGTTTGTTGTTTCAAAATGGAAAAAACTTGGAGCTTTACATTACCTAATGTATTCTGAACTCTATGTGAGTGAGCATGTGTATGTGTGGGTGGGCATGTGCATGTGAGTGCATGTGTGTGAGTTCCTGCATGCGTGTGTGTGTGTGTGTGTGTGTGTGTGTGTGTGTGTGTGTGTGTGCATTTCTTTACATGCATAATAAAGCATGGACAGAGGGCAACTTTGGTTATTGGTACTCAGATGCTACTTTCTACCTTGTACTTAGAATAAGATATGTCATTGGGCTGAAACTTTCATGCTGAGAAACTAGTTGGCTTGCAAGTCTCCAGACCTAAAGGTATCTCCATCTCTCAAACCATGATTGCTGGGATTTAGCAATGTATCCTCTCACCTGGCTTTTTACTTGAATTCAGGGGTGTTAGAACTTGGTTTCTCATGCTCAAGAGGAAAGATCTTTAGTGACTGAACCATTTCACTAGCTCCAAAATATTCTATCCCTGTTAACAAAAATGGCACAAAACGTGCCATGGAATTTCTGCAAAACTGTAAGACAAATACTTAACTTCTTGACACGCCCATGCTATTTCCTGTTTCTGAGATTTCCACAGCCAAACCCCTTTCCAAAAGGTTCCCTCATACTGGGCTTATACCTTCTCACTTTCAGGAACTATTTTCAATTACTGCCAGTAAGCAATGGTTGGTCATGGTTACACAATAGAATTAAAAAAATTGGCTATCATCTGCAAATTTCAACCATATTGTATTTATTCTCTTGCTTGTAGTCTGATCCCATTCTGCTTACTTAGAATGGTGTTCAACCCAGAATATTTTCTCTGCTACATGTTGATCCTAATTCATCTCCAACCTCGGCCTTAATCCAAACTGCTGTTCTTAGATGTTGTTGAATATTTTTCCCTCTGTCATTTCTTACTGTGTAACTTGCTTTTTTTCAGACATTACAGGATAATTTCTAAAACACCCCAAATCATTATCCATTATATTCTTCAATATATTGCTCTATTTTTTATTTAAATTTGGGTAACAAGATGTCACCACATCTCCATCCAGCTGTCTTAGTTTGCTCCCTTTTACTGTGTGTCTATTCTGTCAAATCTGATAATAGGCAGTTCTTCTACACCATCTAAGACAGAGCGTTATTACCCTCAGCAGCTGTTCTTTTCACATCACACTTCTACAAAACTTTTGTTATTGTTAATTTTAGTACAAAATTACTTTCATTTTTTGTGAACTGTTTTGTTGAAGTAAGTTATGGTGGGTGGCCATGTGATTGGAAAATCAAAGCCAAGCTCCTTCTTGACTGAGGTAATTGTCTTCTCTACTACACATTTAATTTTCTGCTATTTTTTTCCTTTCCTGGGATTTCAGGAGGGTTTTGTCAAGGCAGATTGTCCTTGGAAGGGAATAATTTAGGATTTGGAAATTCTCCCTGGCTATATAGAAATCTGAAAAGCTCTTGGCGTATTTCTTGATTGGGTGTAGGGTATATTTACTTGATTCTGGAAGTCTCCTAAGTTTATTATCCTAACTGTCTCTAATTCCGCAGACCCTATAGAGGCAGTGTACCAGGACATGAGTCACCCACATGCTTACTTACAGTTAACCTTCAATGTAAGATGAAAGGAGCAGAAGGAGGGCCATGCACACTTGTGAGTGGGTAAGAAAGTGACAGACAAGGAAAAGTCATCTTGGCTCTATACTAATTCAACCACATTTCACACAATTGGTACCATTTCCCTGACCCTTTTCAGTATCAGTGAAGTGTGAAAGAGATTAATACACCATAAAAGAAAAATATCAACCATGAAGAGATGTGATTGAAGACCTAAGAGCTATCAGTATCACTTAAAGGAGACTCTATGTAGCCTTGAATGAGAGTGTAGCAAGCTCCAAGTTAAATGATGTGTGAGGAATCCCTTAGGCATACACTGGTCTTATAATATGGACACAACAACTGATATACATCCAATTGATTTTTATTTTCATAGACAGAAAATTATGGTCCTATATTGTTTCAGTATGACTCCCAAAATAATTCATCGTCCAGGCTATCAAACAGCAGGTTTGGAGACTACAAGAAAAACAAAAGTGTGGAAGCTGGATCAATGCTTTCCCCCTGTCTTCCAGTGGTTAGCCACAATCATTTTTTCCACTGTGCACATCCTTCAGTAGGTTTTCCCTGTGGGTCCATATGTTCCTTATTTCTTTTGCTAAATTTTTGTTTTAAGATTTTTGAGAATTTCATATATAAATACTGTTTTTATATCATTCTGTAAGTTATTTACTTATAAGACTACAAGTCAGGCATTTTCTTGAGTCCCTCAACACATACTGATACAATCATCCTAACACATTCCCATATGCCAAGAGCTTATCAGATTTCTATATAGCCAGGGAGAATTTCCAAATCCTAAATTATTCCCTTCCAAGGAAAATCGGCCTGTAAAGCCCCTACTGACAAAAACCCTCCTGAAATCCCAGGTAATATTTTATCTTTCTTGGGTCTCTAATATAGTTGAGAATGAGGTAGTTATAGGTACAGTTTTCTTTGTTACCAAATGAAGTGATAACCCACAAAAGTCTGGTCAATAACTTGTTAAGGGGTGCAATGAGAATGACACAAGAATGAATGTAGAGCAATGTAGATGCTGCTGCTTATCTGGCTCCTGCTGTCCTGCCAGTCTGCCCAAGGGTGATGAAGACCAACTACAAACCATGGTTCTCTACTACTTACTTGTTCCTTCTCTAACATCCAGACAGAGAGAGAGAGAGAGAGAGAGAGAGAGAGAGAGAGAGAGAGAGAAAAGAGAGAGAAGGAGTATTCGACCACTATCCTCAGTTTTTTTCTGGTATCATATCCAAAGAAAGCCATGTTTGTAGGGCTAGTTACCCAAAATGTCATTGGCTAAACAGATGGAACTCCTACAGCAATCAAATTCAAAAAAGAAATTCATAAAAGATCTATAAAATGGATAAGGATGAGAGGCATAAAAGCTTAGATTGTGTATCTAAGAAAATGTTTTAAGGTCTAAATAGATAATTTTAAGATGGTAATACAAGTTATAACAGAAAATCTTTTAGGTATAAAACTTTAAATTCATCAAGATAAGATTACTATAACTCTGCAGTAGAGCTGTGACCAGGGACTGTGATACCTCCAGCAGTTATTTTTGACCTGTGATATATTTTCATTGTGTTCTGACAAATAAAGCTTCTTGGAGTCAGAGGGAGGAACTATGTGCCAGCTGATGACAGAGGTTTGGAGGACTATAGATATAGGAAATAGGAAGTTGTAAGGTGCACCTGAGAGAGAATATTATCCCTTTTGGACAGAGGAACTGAAGAGGTAGGAAGAGACTGTGGCTGATCAGTGTTCTCTAATCTTTCAGGTTCTTATCCTAGTATTTGACTTCTGATTTTTTTTATTGATAAGATTAATTAGAATAATGCTTCATCTGGGGTTCAACATTTGAGGCATGAATTCATGAAATAGCTGCTTGTCTGGGTCTTTGCACCCACAGGTATCCTGCACACATCAGAGCTGCACAAGAGAGCTGCATCCACTGGAGTCACTGTGAGATTAGCTTTAATTTTCCCCCCAGGCCCTCTGATTGAGTCTGGTATTTCCCCGTTGCAGCCTCTCTACAGCAATCTCCATAAGCCCTAACTCCACAGCCTGCTGGGCTCCAAGTGCTGCTGAGGTTAGCCCCTCACCATCATCTAGCTCTGCCTTCAGGCAGCTCTGTGCTTTCACTTCCCAACAGTCACATGTGTTTCTTTCACATGTTCCTCAGTGTCTGCTGTTCAGATGGCTAGCTCATTGGTTACTTTTCCCCATAGGTTGTGGGTTTCCCTGAACTCCATCCTCAGGCTGCTGACATGCCAACAGTGGCAGCTATCCTTCACCAGGCTGTGCACTGGCTCTGTTCTCTGCCCAGAAGTGATACACAGCTATAGCTGGTCTTACACTTTATTGTCATTGTCAGCAAAATTGGTGAGACAACTTGGAATTCTTAAAATGGCGAGTTAGTTTAAGACACACACACACACACACACACACACACACACACAAAGAGAGAGAGAGAGAGAAAGAGGAAGAGAGAGAGAGAGAGAGAGAGAGATCACCCACATTAAAAAATGGGACACTATTATGATAGAGGCAGTTAGATCTCTGTATGTTTCCATAAAGGATGGTTTAAAAATGGAACAATTAAATGAGAAGATAATTAACTTAACTGGAATTTATGTAATGTCAGTTCTAAACCTTATCTGTTTGGTAGTACTTGTTCTATCCCTACAAATGTTGGTTGAGATGGGTATCAAGTGAAAGAAAATAATACAATTTTGACTGATAAATTATAAGCTTAAAAAAACCTTACTAAAACAGATAACAGAGATATTCAAAGACAGAGGAATTTAAAGGAGAACCACTCTCACCATAACATTATAAAATTAGAGAGGAAAAGCTCAAAGTTATCACAAAAACCAACCTTAATTTGTCCAGTCACCTTATGGGACAACTGCCAGATGACAGATATCCCCAAGGCTATGTATGAACTGACGAGATTCCTGTGGAAATGTTACAGTTAAGGAGATTTTAGGAAGCAATATTCTAACATACTATGCATTGACCTTTTGTGAGGCAGCTATTAAATTTATGGTCAACTGGTAACAGAATTGTCCCACAAGACTAAAAAAGACTTGGTCACAGCAGTATTGGAACCTGGTCCTCAATTACAATGGAGGACCTGATGGAAAGAAGAGGCTAAGACCATTAAACAATGAAGTATGACTAGAGGTATGGAAATTTCCCAAGACCAACTTCTTGGAGAGGGTAATTATGCTGATATACAAAGACAGTCTATGTATGATGTACACAGCCTGGCTTTATGCTGTGCAACACCTTTGAATGTTTGGGACAGAGTTGAAGAAGTCAGCTAAAGAATTGAGTCATTTACTGAAGTTATACAGGGCCCAAAAGAAACTTTCACTGATTTTTTTTAAAACAAAGAATGACTTCAGCTGTGAATAGAATGATATCAATAATAATAAAATATGTATTCAATCTTTGGCTTTTGAAAATTTTAATTCACAATGCAAAGGGTAGTTAGGCCTTTTGAAGGCAAGATCAGCACCCATAGAAGAAGGGATCCAAGACAAAGTTTACATTGATGCTCATAACCATGGTGATGTTTAGATAGGAGAGGTGTTTTCTGGAGGCTTGAAGAAAAATCAAAATGTCAGGTGTTTTAATTGTGGAAAACAAGGTCTCCTAAAAAGGGAATGTAAGCAGGTCTTTACTAGAAACAATGTTTTTTTCTAGGAATAATCCAAACAATGGCCACTGTCTTCTGGAGCATGCAGAAGGTGCAGCAAAAGCAGACATTTGACCAGTGAATGCAGATTAAAAAGGCCCAGATAAGGTAACCTTTTGCCACCAGGAAACACTTTGGTGGGAGGGGTGTGGCTCTTGCAGGCTGCCACATCAAATTTGGTTTAATTGTTCCTTGTTACCATGGGGGAAATTCCTTCCCAGAGCAATTAAAGGACCGAATGCCTATTGTTACAACCATACAACTCTGGCTCTAAGAACAGCTTTAGAACACAAAACAAATATTTGAGAAGAAACCAGAACAAAAGAGACAATGATTAGAAGAGGCAATAGTTCATTAAAGTATGATCATTCAATCTAAACTAAGTTATAAAACTAACAAATGCTTTTCATTTGATCAAATATAGTTTGCCAAAAGGGAAACTCCCCAAAGGAAGGATTGTGGCAGGTTTTTGTTTTTGTCTTTCTAGGAGAATGAAGGCATCCAACTAAGGCATCTGAACACCACTGGACAAATGAGACATCTGAAGAAAAAGGACAAATCATCCAGGAAAAAAATGTCCTAAAGGAAAAGAATAGATTGGCCTATTGGTATATGACATTTCAAACAGGATAAAAGTTCATAAATCTTCCCAAATGTTTGCTTCTATTGTTCTCTACAGACACATAATACAAATCATGGTTTTGTTGTCCCAGTTCAATTAAAAATTAAAGCTGGCTTTGGATTTGGAGCATGGGTCTCTCCTTCTCTAAACCCAAACATGCTTGATAAAAGGAAAATCAAAATTCTCTGTTATCAGTAGCTGGGGGCGGGATGTCTAGCTACCACCAGGGTATGCAAAAAATTCCAATAATGTGGCAAGGGCTTAGGAAAACTTCTTGTCCATCTAAGGACTAGATTTTTTTCTATCTGAGGGGAAAAATAAGAAAACACACATGCTTTTTGATGGTAACATTCTCTTTCACTTAATCTTCTTCAAGAAATATCTTTTCTATATAGCTACACAAGCTCTCTCTTCTACAAACCTAGTAATCTTCTATATAACACTCTCTGTAAATATCTCCTGGTCTCTTCACACACACACACACACACACACACACACACACACACACACTTTGACACCTCTTCTTTCTCTCTTTGCCCCTTCTATTACATCCCTCACTCAGCATATACTCACTCACTGCATAGCTCTTTTGTTTGTTTGTTTGTTTGTTTGTTTTTTTGTTTGTTTTTTAAGACAGGGTTTGTCTGTGTAGTTTTGGTGTTTGTTCTGGATCTTGCTCTGTAGACCAGGCTGGCCTTGAACTCACAGAGATCTGCCTGGCTTTGCCTCCTGAGTGCTGGGGTTAAAGGTGTATGCCACCACCACCTGGCTTGCTGTATAGCTCTTTACACACATTCTAATGCACACCCACTGCTAACTCTTTACACACATTCTAACATGCACTGACTACTAGCTCTTTACATATTCTAACACACACTCACCCCACTTAATAGAGCAGCTTCATACATAGTTCTACACAGTCCCCCTCTCTCTATACCACTGCCCCTCTCACTGCCAAAATCTGGACAATTATATATTAAATTTTCAGGGCCCAATCCATTCTCATAAAACATGGTAAGTCACACAATTTTTCTCTTCTCTCAAAAACAACAACAAAACTACTCTTGAGAAAATGTATAAGACCTGTAACACAAAATTTTCTTAAAACCTGGTTTAAAAAGGGTTTATAGTTTAAAAACATACACATAACTAATCTTAATTTGTTATAGCCTGCCTGTATGTAACTTGGATTCAACTCTTATTTTAAAAATATATCCACTACAGCATACTGTATATGTAACTTGTACACAATTCTCTTGTTTAAGAAGATGTGTTTAAAAAAAGAGAAAGAAAAGAACAAAAGTGTATGTGACGTCATAAGGATAAATGCAATCATGTAGCTGGCAGCCATCTTGACTAATGTTAAAGAATACATGCCATATTACTTCACCACCATCTTGATTAAGAAGACTACACTAGGAGACTGCAACTGTTCCCAGAGATAGAGCATGACAACACCTGACTGGAGTGAGAGAGCCTGCTAGTGCCCCACTGGACTAAGAGGGGAGTCTTTATCCTCATACCTGAACACCCCAGCCCCTAGGCTTTGGGCAAACGGGCACAACCCTGTGCCCCTACACCCCCACACATTGCAGTTCCAGTTTCAGGCCAGTTGGCAGTCAGACCTCCTGCGCACAGGTCAGAATACTCCCATCCCCCATCAGACCCTGTAACCCAAGCCCCACCTCCCCAAATCCCACCCACCCTCCAAGACTGCAACTGTTCCCTGAGATACAGCCTGCCAGCACCCAACTGAACTAAGAGGCCAGTTGATAGGCAGACATCCTGCAGACAGGTCAGACTACCACCATGTACCACATGGTAAGTCTACAGCTACTCCCTGACACAGAGCCCACTAGCACCAGTTGGACAAAGAGCTGTTCCCTAAGACAAAAAAGTCCATCAGCATCCACTAGATCAAGAGCTCCCCACTGGATCAAGAATATCAATCAGACCAAGAGAGGCTCCCTCAGACACAGACACCACTTGCACCAAGTGGAGAAAGAGATGGGTAGACCCCAGTGCAAAAATACAGTCAACAACATAAAAACCAATATGGCTCCATCAGAACCTACATCAGCAAGACCTGAACATCCCAACAGAGAAGAAACAGAAGGTACCTACCATAAAATGACTTTAAGAATATATTAGAGACCTTAAAAGAGGAAATGAAATATTTCCTTAAAGAAATCGAGGAAAAGTCAAACAAAAAATGGGAAGAAAACAGTAAATCCCTTGAAAGCCAAGAGAAAGCAATTAAACAAATGAGGGAAACAGTTCAAGATTTCAAAACTGAAATGGAGTCAATAAAGAAGACATAAACTGAGGTAATACTGGAAGTGGAAATTGTGAGAAAACAACAGGAACTACAGATGCAAGTATATCCAACAGAATGCAAGAGATGGAAGAGAGGATCTCTGTGGTTGAAGATACAGTAGAAGAAATAGATCCATCAGTCAAAGAAAACACTAAAACCAACAAAGTCATGACCCAGAATGTCCAGAAAATTTGGGACACCATGAAAAGACCAAACCTAAGAATAATAGGGATAGAAGGAGAAGAATACCAACTCAAAGGCACAGAAAATATATTCAACACAATCATAGAAGAAAACTTTCCCAACCTTAAGAAGGAAATGCCTATAAAAATACAAGAAGATTACAGAACACCAAATAGACTGGATCCCAAAAAAAGTCCCCTTGCCACGTAATAATCAAACCACTAAACATACAGAATAAAGAAAAAATATTAAAAGCTGCCAAGGAAAAAGGCCAAGTAACATATAAAGGCAGACCCATAAAAATAATACTTGACTTCTCAATGGAGACTCTAAAAGCCAGAAGGTCCTGGACAGATGTGATGCAGATACTAAGAGACCATGGGTGTCACCCCAGATTATTATACACAGCAAAACTCTCAATCAACATAGACAGAGTAAACAAAATATTCCATGTTATAAACAGATTTAAACAATATCTCTCCACAAATCCAGCCCTACAGAAAGCACTCAAAGGAAAAATCCAACCTAAGGAAGTTAGATACACCCATGAAAACACAGGTAATAGATAGTCCCATACCAACAAATACCAAAGAAGGGAAACATACAACACTATCATCAAAAAATATCAGAATTAACAATAACTGGTCATTAATATCCATCAATAACAATGGTCTCAACTCACCTATAAAAAGACACAGCCTAACAAAATAGATATGAAAACAAGATCCATCCATTTGCTGTATACAAGAAACACTCCTCAACTTCAAAGACAAACACCACCTCAGAATAAAAGGCTGGGAAAGACATTCCAATCAAATGGATTTAAGAAGCAAGCTGGTGTAGCTACCCTAATATCTAATAAAATAGACTTCAAACTAAAATCAATTGAAAGAGATCGGGAAGGATACTGCATATTTATCACAGGGAAAATCCGACAAGATGAAGTCTCAATTCTGAATATTTATGCCCCAAATACAAGGGCACCGACATTCATAAAAGAAACATTACAAAAACTTAAATCGAACATCAAACCCCACACACTAGTAGTAGGAGACTTCAACACTCCACTCTCACCAATGGACAGGTCTGCCAGACAGAAACCTCACAGAGAAATAAGGGAACTAACAGAAATTATGATTCAAATAGACTTAATAGATACCTACAGACTATTCCACCCTAACACAAAAGAATATACCTTCTTCTCAGCACCCCATGGAACCTTCTCCAAAATCAACCACATGCTTGGTCACAAAGCAAATCTCAATAGATAAATTGAAATAACCTCCTGTGTCTTATCAGACTAACATGTCTTAAAGTTAGACTTCAACAACAACAAAAATTACAGAAAGCCTACAATCTCATGGAAACTAAATAATGCCCAATTGAATCACCAATGGGTCAAGGAAGATATAAAGAAAGAAATTAAACATTTCCTAGAATTCAATGAAAATGAATGTACAACATTCCCAAACTTATGGGACACTATGAAGGCAGTGCTACGAGGAAAATTCATAGATCTAAATGATCATATAAAGAAGTTGGAGAAAGCTCACACTAGTGACTTAACAGCACAACTGAAAGCTCTAGAACAAGAAAAAGCAAACTCACCCAGGAGAAATAGAAGCCAGGAAATAATCAAATTGAGGGCTGAAATCAATAAAATACAAACAAAGGGAACAATACAAAGAATCAATGAAACCAAGAGTTGGTTCTTTGAGGAAATCAACAAGATAGATAAGCCTTTATTCAAATTAACCAAAAAGCAGAGAGAGAGAGTGAGAGAGAGAGAGAGAGAGAGAGAGAATGTCCAAACTAACAAAATCAGAAATGAAAAGGGAGACATAACCACAGACAATGAGGAAATCCAGAGAATCATCAGGTCATACTTCAAAAACCTCTACTCCACAAAATTGGAAAATCTGAAAGAAATGGATGATTTTCTGGATAGCTACCACATACCAAAGTTAAATAAAGACCAGATAACCTATTTAAATAGACCAATAACCCCTAAGGAAATAGAAACAGTCATTAAAAGTCTCCCAACCAAAAAAAACCCAGTACCAGATGGTTGCAGCACAGAATTCTACCAGATTTTCAAAGAAGAATTAACACCAATACTCTTCAAATTGTTCCACACAATAGAAACAGAAGGAACATTACCCTGAATCCCAAACCACACAAAGATGCAACAAACAAAGAGAATTACAGACCAATCTCCCTCATGAACATTGATGCAAAAATACGCAATAAAATACTGGCTAACCGAATCCAGGAACATATCAAAACAATTATCCACCATGACCAAGTAGGCTTCAACCCAGGGATGCAAAGATGGTTCAATATATGAAAATCTGTCAATGTAATACACCATATAAACAAACTGAAAGAAAAAAAGAACACATGATCATCTCATTGGATGCTGAAAAAGCCTTTGACAAAATCTAAAACCCCTTCATGATAAAGGTCTTGGAGAGATCAGGAATACAAGGAATATACCGACACATAATAAAGGCAATTTACAGCAGGCCAACAGCCAACATCAAATTAAATGGAGAGAAAAACAAAGGGATTCCACTAAAATCAGGAACAAGACAAGGCTGTCCACCCTCCCCATACTTATTCAATATAGTACTTGAAGTTCTAGCTAGAGCAATAGGATAACAAAAGGAGATCAAGGGGATATAAATTGGAAAGGAAGAAGTCAAACTTTGATTATTTGAGACAATATGATAGTATACATAAGTGACCCCAAAATTCTACCACGGAACTCCTACAGCTCATAAACTCCTTCAGTAAAGTCACAGGATACAAGATTAACTAAAAAAAAAATCAGTAGCCCTCCTGTATACAAATAAAAAGGGGTTGAGAGAGAAATCAGAGAAACATCACCCTTTACAATTGCCACAAATAATATAAAATACCTTGGGGTAACTCTAACCAAGCAAGTGAAAGACCTGTATGATAAGAACTTTAAGTCTCTGAAGAAAGAAATTGAAGAAGATATCAGACAATGGAAAGATCTCCCATGCTCATGGATAGGTAGAATCAACATAGTAAAAATGGCAATCTTACCAAAAGCAATATACAGATTCAATGCAATCTCCATCAAAATCCCAACACAATTCTTCACAGACTTGGAAAGAACAATACTTAACTTTATATGAAAAAACAAAAACCCAGGATAGGTTAAAGAATCCTGCATAATAAAGCCACCTCTGTAGGCATCATGATCCCTGACCTCAAGCTCTACTATAGAGCTATAGTAATAAAAACAGCTTTGTACTGGCATAAAAACCAAAATGTGGACCAATGGAATTGAATTCAAGATTCTGACATTTATCCACACACCTATGAACATATGATTTTCGACAAAGAATCCAAAACTATACCATGGAAAAAAGAAAGCATCTTCAACAAATGGTGCTGGCATAATGATGTCAACATGCAGAAGATTGCAAATAGATCCACATCTGTCACCATGCACAAAACTCATGTCCAAGTGGATCAAAGACCTTAACATAAATCCAGTTACACTGGATCTTCACCAACACCACATCTGACAGAGGGCTGATCTCCAAAATATATAAAGAACTCAAAAAGCTAGACATCAAAATACTGAATGATCCAATTAAAAAATGGGCTACAGAGCCTAACAGAGAATTCTCAACAGAAGAATCTCAAATGGCTGAAAGACATTTAAGGAATTACTCAATATCATTAGTCATCAGGGAAATGCAAATCAAAACAACTCTGAGATACCATCTTACACCTGTCAGAATGGCTAAGGTCAAAAACACTGAAGACAGCTTATGTTGGAGAGGATGTGGAGAAAGAGGAACTCTCCTCCACTGTTGGTGGGAATGCAAACTTGTACAGTTACTCTGGAAATCAGTATGGAGGTTTCTCAGAAAATTGGGAATAAGTCTTCCTCAAGACCCAGTTATTCCACTCTTGGGCATATACCCAAGGAATGCTCAATCTTACCACAAGGACACATGCTCAACTATGTTTATATCAGCATTATTCATAGTAGCAAGAACCTGGAAACAACCTAGATGCCCTTCAACTGAAGAATGGATAAAGAAAATGTGGCACATATACACAATGGAGTACTACTCAGCAGTAAAAAACAATGATATCATGAAATTTGCAGGCAAATGGATGGATCTAGAAAATATCATCTTGAGTGAGGTAACTTAGACTCAGAAGGACAAACATAGTATGTACTCACTCATAAATAGATACTCAATGGGAGGGAACTGATGGCCAGACTGCAACTCATAAATCCACAGAGGTTAGCTAACAGGAAAAGACCCTAGGAGGGACACATGGATGACCCTGTGAAGGAGAAATGGATGAGATCTACATGAGTGGACTGGATGTGGGGGGTGGCAGAGGGTGAGGAGTGGGGGATGAGAACATAGGGAAATGGGAGGGTCAAGCTGGTACAGGGACAGAGTGGGAGGGCAGGGAGGAAGATACCATGATAGATGAGGACATCATGGGAATAGGAAGAGGCAGGGTACTCAGGAGGCTCTCAGGAATCCACAAGGTTGACCTCACCTTGGTCTGCTGGCAGTGGTCCAGTGGGTGCCTGGAACAGTCTACTCTGGTGACCAGCCTAGCAAATAACCTACCTGTCATCATAGAGCCTTCGTCCAGTGACAGATGGAGGCAGATACAGAGATCCATGGCCAGGCACCAGGGTGAGCACCGGGAATCCAATTGATGAGAGAGAGGAGAGATACTGCAGGCGAGAGACGTTGAGATCATGATGGGAGGATGTGCAGAGATGACCGGTCACACTAGTGCAAATCCATGAACTGTGGACTGATGGCTGTGGAGCCCCCATGGCACTTGACTAGGCCCTCTGGACACGGAAGATGGTTGTTTGGCTCGAACTGTTTGGGGGCACCCAGGCAGGGGGATCGGGATCTGTCCCTGGTGTGTGGGCAGGCTTCTGGGAATCTGGTGCCTGTGGTGCAACACCTTGCACAGCCTAGGTGCAATGGGAAGGGGCTTGGACCTGCCTAGGCTCAGTGTACTGGGCTCTGCTGACTCCCCATGGGAGACCTCGATTTGGGAGATGTGGGGATGCGGGGTGGCTTGGGAAAGAGAGATGGGGCATGGGAGGAGTGAAGAGGGGCGTCTGTGGACAGCATGAGTAGAAAATTTCTTAATAAAGAAAATTTTAAAAAATTATCACATTCAAATATTTAATACCTGGGCCACCAGGGTGAGACTGAATCACAACTGTTAAGAAGAATGTCAGCAAGTGGAGAGTGTGGACTAGCACTGTGGTTGCTATTTTGAGCAAAAGAAGTTAAAACGGTGTAATAATGGTAGTACTTCCAGGAGATCTAGCCATAAAAGAAACTACACTAATTATCATAGTCTCTATTCAGAGGGTGTGAATAACCCACAGAGGGACTGGCAGGAAAGAAAAGTCAACAGTGTATCTTTGTAGATACTGAGATTGAAGCAAAGCATCAGTTAGAAGATAAGCATGGCTGTTTGGAGAGAACAAGGCCATGGTTCTGCCATAGCAGGAAACCAAAGTCTGTGGTGGAGTAACAGCAACACCGGCAATGTGGGCTGTGTCCTCTCATTCCACTCCCAAATCTCTTCAGGTGCACAACTGGGAACTGTTGGTGAAGGCTGGGATCTGGGCCTTGGGAAATGACTTTCAATGCTAGGGATATGGGCAATACATTAATCTGCATGTCGGTCTGGATTCTTGGACTTTATACTGTCTAAAGAATTTTATCAAATGTGTTTTATTAAAATTAAAAAAAAACAAACAAACAGAAGAAGAAGGAGAAGGAGAAGAAGAAGAAGAAGAAGAAGAAGGAGGAGGAGGAGAGGAGGAGGAGGAGGAGGAAGGAGGAGGAGGAGGAGAAGAAGAAGAAGAAGAAGAAGAAGAAGAAGAAGAAGAAGAAGAAGAAGAAGAAGAAGAAGAAGACTACATGGTATAAACCAGCTGTTCTCAAACAGTGGCTCCTGATCCCTTTGGAATTTGAAAAACGCTTTTACAGGGATCACATATCAGAAATCTTACATATCAGATATTTACATTATGATTCATAATAGTAGAAAAGTTACCATTATGAAGTAGCAAAAAGCCAGTTTTAAGTTTGGGGTTCCCACAGCATGAGGAACTGTCAAAAAGTATCACAGCATAAGGTGGTTGAAAACCATTGCTGTAAACCAAGTTAGGCAGCACCTATAAAACTTTGTAGTCCTACTGAGTTCTCTGTTTGCCATTGTATTTCACTGTACCTATGGGTGTGATATTTAGCTAAGGTTTTCATAATACAGAGGTAGAATGCAATCTCTACATTATCAACCTACTCCATGCTATGTCAATTTAACCAGGCCCAGAAGGAATGCCAAAACCTCCTAATTGTTATTCCCAAATGGAGAATACTCAGTGCTTCAGACAACATAAAATATTCTACTCTCTCTCTCTCTCTCTCTCTCTCTCTCTCTCTCTCTCTCTCTCTCTCTCTCTCTCTCTCTTGCTCTCACTCTGTCTGTCTCTCTGTCTTCCCCCCTGTGTAGGTAGTATGCATTTGTTTACATGCATGGTGAGATATGGGGTAATAGGGCAATATCTCTGACTGTTGGTGCATAGATGCCTCATTCTACATTTTACTTGAGAATGTAAAGACTACATGGTAAGTAGGTTAAGTGTAATAAACATTCTTTATTACAAACACTCTTGAACTTATAGGTAAATAAAGTTTTCTTCTAGAGTCATTTTATATATCATAAAAATGCTTAATTGTTGAGCCATTTTATATCTATTTCTATGGAACTTGTTTGCTTTTGTAAATTAAAGCTGAAAATAAATTGCCATTTGAAATTAATTTTCTCATCTCAGAAAATGGAAACATTTTATCACCTAAGATCTTTTCTATAATTATTATTTATTGATATATTTGTTACATATGTACACATATGTAAAACCCATTAAGACCTATTAGTGTTATCCATAAATACTTGGGAATAGGGCTAACCACTTGGCAAGGGCATGCTGTGAAATGTCATTCTATATGCTATGAATATATGTTGCTCTGATTGGTTGATAAATAAAGCTGGCCAATGGTGAGGCAGAATAAGGTTAGGCAGGATATTCCAACTAGAGAGGGGAAGGAGAAAGACAGAGCTGAGGAGACACTGCTAGCCACCTCAAGAAGAAGTAAAGAAAGATATAAAGTACCAGTAAGCATAAGTCACATGGCAAAGTATAGATTTATAGAAGTTGGTAAATTTAAGATGTAAGAGCTAGCTTGAGAGAAGCCTGAGCCATTTGGACATATGGTTTGAAAAATAATATAAGCCTGTGTGTGTTTATTTGGGTCTGAGTGGCTGTGGGCCCAGGCAGGACCAGAGAAAACTCCAACTACAAGGGCAATCTATCAAAGGGCTTGTTCCTAGAAGAAACTGATTTTTCCTTTATCACTACCTGTTGATTGCCTGGAACTATTCATCTATGGGTGTGGCTTTGTGAGCCTCTCCCCAGTCCATGTGGGAGATTTGGCTGGTGTGGTCTTGTGTAAGTCTTATGCAGACAGCCATGTAGTTGAGATTTTGTGGTGCTGCATCTCCGTCATGCTCAGAAGATGCTATATTACAGCAGTCCTCTCAGTGCTCTGGATATTACAATCTGTCTGCATCCTCTTTTCTGAGGTTCCTGGATTTGTGGGTGTATGAATTGTGCTTTTTTTCCTACCTGATGATGAACTCTCAAGATTCACTTATTATCAGTACTTTAAGCAGTTGTAGTTGTGATATGTGAGTCTTTGTTAGCTGCAAAAATGCTTCCTTGGTGAGAGAGACAGATGTGGGTATGTCTATAGGTATAAAATTAAATATTTAGAAGGCAGTTGTGTATTATATCACATCAACAAAATAGTAGTAATCGGTTTTCATCTGTGAATTATGATTTCTCCAGCCACCAGTTCTTGACTACTTGTACACAATACCAGGCATGAGTTCCTTCCTGGTTTCCATCTTGTTGAGAGGTTTGTACATCCAATCACAAAGCTTTAGATGTCCTCAAGATATTAATGCCACAGTTGCACCATTACGTATATCTTGCTAGGCTGATTGTTATCATAATTCACAGTATTTAATGCTGAGTACCACAGTCACTAAATTTTCAAACCTGGCAGCCTGCATTGCACCTTCTGATATCATCAGCAAAGAGGTTACCAGGGTACCTTGATTCTTCACAAACAAAGTGTGTTCTTTCTTCAGCAAAAGGGTCTTCCCTCAAGTTCTCTGCTACATATTTTTGTGAAGAAACAAATTGGGATTCGGTTTGCCAATATTTTGTTGAGTATTTTTGCATCAATGTTCATGAGGGAGATTGGTCTGTAGTTCTCTTTCTTTGTTGCATCTTTGTGTGGTTTGGGTATCAGGGTAATTGAAGCCTCATAAAAAGAGTTTGGTAGTGTTCCTTCTGTTTCTATTGTGTGGAACACTTTGAAGAGGATTGGTATTAGTTCTTCTTTGAAAGTCTGGTAGAATTCTGCACTGAAACCATCTGGTACTGGGCTTTTTTTGGTTGGGAGACTTTTGATGACTGTTTCTATTTCTTTAGGGGTTATTGGTCTATTTAAATGGTTTATCTGGTCTTGATTTAATTTTGGTATGTGGTATTTATCCAGAAAATTGTCCATTTCTTCCTGGTTTTCCATTTTTGTGGAGTACAGGTTTTTGAAGTATGATCTGATGATTCTCTGGATTTCCTCATTGTCTGTTGTTATGTCTCCCTTTTCATTTCTGATTTTGTGAATTTGGGTGCTCTCTCTTTGCCTTTTGGTTAATTTGGCTAGGGGTTTGTCTATCTTGTTGATTTTTTCAAAGAACCAACTCTTTGTTTCATTGATTTTTTTTTTGTATTGTTCTCTTGTTTTCTATTTCGTTGATTTCAGCCCTCAATTTGATTATTTCCTGGAGTCTATTTCTCCTGGGTGAGTTTGTTTCTTTTTGTTCTAGAGCTTTCAGTTGTGCTGTTAATTCATTGGTATGGGATTGCTCCATCTTCTTTATGTGTGCATTTAGAGCTATGAATTTTCCTCTTAGCACTGCTTTCATAGTGTCCCATAAGTTTGGGTATGTTGTACTTGCATTTTCATTGAATTCTAGGAACTCTTTAATTTCTGTTTTTATTTCTTCCTTGACCCATTGATGTTTCAGGTGGGCATTATTCAGTTTCCATGAGTTTTTGGGTTTTCTATAATTTTTGTTGTTATTGAGTTCTAACTTTAAGGCATGGCGGTCTGATAAGATACAGGAGGTTATTCCAATTTTTTTGTATCTGTTGAGATTTGTTTTGTGTCCAAGCATGTGGTCAATTTTTGAGAAGGTTCCATGGGGTGCTGAGAAGAAGGTATATTCTTTTGTGTTAGGATGGAATATTCTGTAGATATCTATTAGGTCCATTTGAGTCATAACATCTGTTAGGTCCTTTATTTCTTTGTTAAGTTTCAGTCTGGTAGATCTATCTTTTGGTGAGAGTGGTGTGTTAAAATCTCCCACTACTAATGTGTGGGGTTTGATGTGTGTTTTAAACTTTAGTAGTGTTTCTTTTATGAATGTGGGTGCTTTTGTATTTGGAGCATAAATGTTTAGAATCGAGACTTCATCTTCGTGGATTTTTCCCGTGATGAATATGTAATGTCCATCCTGGTCTCTTTTGATTGATTTTAGTTTGAAGTCTATTTTATTAGATATTAGGATAGCTACACAAGCTTGTTTCTTAGGTCCATTTGCTTGGAAAACCTTTTCCCAGCCCTTTACTCAGAGGTAGTGTCTGTCTTTGAAGTTAAGGTGTGTTTCTTGTATGCAGCATATGGATGGGTCCTGTTTTCTTATACATTCTGTTAGCCTGTGTCTTTTTATAGGTGAGTTGAGACCAT
>NW_023504652.1:0-67485 GCF_004664715.2 Peromyscus leucopus | reverse complement strand
AGATGATGTAAATAAGGACTCCTTTATGTTTCTATGCATTATGTACACATCAGTGCAAAATATGGGAGGATTTTTCTCTGTTCCACTGTGAGCACACAGATGTGGAGCTTGGAATTTTGTTCTCCTTGAAACCAAGATACAAATACACTGTGGGCAACTGCATAGGATTTCATAACTTCCCCCAAAATTATTAAATATAAATTTTGTATTAAAATGTATTCACAAACTATGTAGTTTTATTAGGTCTACTTACAAAGTATTTCTTTTACTTAAGAGTATCAAGAAAGACTTTTCTAAAAGAATGCTATTGTTAAATATATAAATATTTCTTTGGGTTTTCTTAAACTTTCTATATAGACCAAGCCTGCCTTGAAAAGCTGTCTGTGCCAAACAAATGCTCAGATTATAGGTGTTTGCCACCAAAATATCCAGCAACATACTTGGTTTGGATAGTATATGGTTCATGGTTTGCCAGAAAATGTATAATTATTATGATTAAAGTTGAAAGGAGGACATATTAAACTCCACAATTTAATCATTGTACATTTTTACATATGATGAATTATCATCCTCTACCCCACAAATAGATATTGATGTCATGATGATAAATATATTCAAAAGTTGCTTAAATTTTTATGAGCTTGTATAAGATTCCTGAGAACTATGGCAATTCAAAGCTTAAAGAAACCAGTGCAAATAACTGAGATTAAACAGAAAAGTTGTGCCATTACTAAAAAATATAGTTTCAAAAAATGATAAATATTAATATTTTAAGAAGTGTGACAATGGTGTCAGAATTCATAGGATGGTCAGTAGGAAAAGTAGGAAAGGATCAACATCCTGTGTAGATTGCTAAGTGTTTCCAGCCTCACATCACTTGCATTCTATAACAAAAGAGATTCAATAAATATTCATTCTTCTGTATAAAGGTAACTCAGTGTACAACTTGATATTTACATAATCTTTTTATTTTCAGAGAAAACCCAATCGTTGAGAGCATGAATTATTATGGAAGGAAAATGTTGTAATACAGTTAACATGCTTTTCCCCTGTTATTTTGGATTAGGGATTCATGACCAAAGATGAACAAGAATAAAAGATAAACAAATTGGTGAATACCCTAACTGTCATCAAAGAGACTTCATCCAGTAACTGATGGAAGCAGATACAGAGATACAGAGCCAAGCACCAGGTTGAGCTTTAGAAGTCCATTAGAAGAGAGAAGAGAGATTCTATGAACAAGGAGCATCAAGATCATGATAGGGAAATCTACAGGGACAAACAAACAAAGCTGGGGGGACTCATGAACTTTAGACCAACAACTGTGAAGCCTCCATCAGACTGGACTAGGCTCTCTGCATAAGCTAAACAGTTGTGTAGCTTGATCTGCTTAAGGTGCCCCTTGTCAGTAGGTTCAGGATCCATCCACAGTGCATGAGCTGGAGTTTGGGAGCATACTACCTATGGTGGGACACATTGCACAGTCTTGATGCAGGGGGAGGGTCTTAGAATGTACCAGGCTCTGCTGATTCTCTATTGGAGGCCTTACCTTGTTGGAGGATGGAATAGGGCATAGGTAGGGAGGTGGAAGGCTGAAGGGGCAGGAGGATGGAAAAGAGAGAAATCTGTGGTTGGTATGTAAAATGAATTAAAAATTCCTTATTTAGAAAAGATAAATAGAATTTGTACAATTAAAAGTTCTTGTTTTTTACACCTTCAGAATGAAATATTGTAAATATTTAAAATAAACCTTAAATTCTAAAATATTTTCAAATAATCTGTAACCAGATATTTATGTCCTTCAATTAGAAAAAGACTGAAAAATGGTGAATATCCACAGTAAACTAGAAAAAAATCTTAAAATCTGACTTTTTATATTCATCTAATACATGAATTGTTTCAAGTTATTAATACACAAATGCACACATAACGTATGCAATGCAGCTTGGACATACTAAGTCAGCTGTATTTCTAAGTTAGTGTTAAAGAAAAGCAAACTCATACACAGGAAGAGAAACTGTCTGTAATTATTAATTTGCAGGGAAATTAACCATCATGCATTAAAGATTCTATAATGTGCATCAACATGTGCTTATGTAGATTAATTTGCTTTAATCAGATGGTATATATGTTTTGTACCTATTAGACATTATTCTGTACCTATCAAATATTTATTTATGATCTTTCAACAAGAAAGTAAAATCCAGTTAGATAATTAGTCCACACAAAGACTAGTAAAATAGAAAATAATGCTAGCTCCCCACAACTCATGATCTTTTGTAGTTATGGCAATGTAGATAAATATAGTGCTACCATCAGAACATGAGGAAATTTAACTGGAGAAGGACAGAACAATACACTTTTCTAATTACATACATACTTTCCCACACCTGTGTAAAAAGTTTATCAAAAGCGAAAGAAGTTGTGATCTTTGCAGTGTATATAGTTGCCTGTGCCTCACTTTCTATGAAAAGCATAATTTGAAAATGTGTTGTCTTAATCAAACATATTCATTTTCGTAGCTTTTATAATTGCAAGTTCATTTTAGTTTTATTTTTTTACATCATATTAAATCAAACGTACACAACACTCTATTCATTTACATATGAGATAACCCAGCCACAAAGAACTCACATTATTACAGTACCTTTGCAGGCATGGGGGGCTGCTGTATAAGCTGAAGAGGGACTTAGGCTATACACAGTGGAGCTGAGCTGCTGAGATTGAAGAGCAGAGGAGAAGGGGGAAACAGGGAAGAATAGGGACATTATCTGCTGTAAAACAGACACATCTCCTTCCAGCATACAAGGTCAAATGTCTGGTAGACCATAGAGCTTCTTAACCTTACTTGAACTAAGCAATGATCCCTGGAGCCAGTAGACTCTTCCACAGAATATTTTATCTAGATGCCAATTTTTAAATTCCCCCTGCTGCCTTTATGGTATCAATTTAAGAATTAACCTATTACAATATACTTCATGTAAAGTGACATTCCATGCTTGAACATTTTTCCTCTTCCACCGCTGAACTGATTACTTTCTCCACAGCCACAGCTCAGCAGAAACAGTATTGCCACACTGATAATTATCCATCCTCAGTCTTATGTTTATTTTAGGTGACTTTCTACCCATTGCCTCCAACATAACTCTTGAATATGTATTTTTTTTATTTTACAACACCATTCAGTTCAACATAATAGCCACATATTCCCCTGTTCTCCCCCTCTCGTCCCCCTCCCCCTCCCCCCAGCCCACCCCCCATTCCCACCTCCTCCAGATCAAGGTCTCCCCCGAGGACCGGGATCGACCTGGTAGACTCAGTCCAGGCAGGTCCATTCCCCCCTCCCAGACCGAGCCAAGTGTCCCTGCCTAAGTCCCAGGATTCAAACAGCCAACTCATGCAACGAGCCCAGGACCCGGCACCATCGCACAGCTGCCTCTCAAACAGATCAAGCCAAATGACTGTCTCACCCATTCAGGGGCCTGATCCAATTGGGGGCCCCTCAGCCTTTGGTTCATAGATCCTGTGCTTCCATTCATTTGGTTATTTGTCCTTGTGCTTTATCCAACCTTGGCTTCAACAATTCTCGCTCATATAAACCCTCTTCTTTCTCACTAATTAGACTCCCAGTGGTCCACCAGGGGCCCAGCCGTGGACGTCTGCATCCAGATTCCTCAGTCCTTGGATGGGGTTTATGGCACAACTATCAGGGTGTCTGGCCATCCCATCACCAGAGTAGGTCAGTTCCTGCCGTCTCTCGACCATTGCCAGCAGTCTTTTGCGGGGGTATCTTTGTGGATCTCCGTGGGCCTCCCTAGCTCTCTGCTTCCTCCCCTTCTCATGTGGTCTTCATTTACCATGGTCTCCTATTCCTTGTTCTCCCTCTCTTTTCTTGATCCAGCTAGGATCTCCCACTCTCTTTCTCTCGACTGTCGCCCTTCATTGTTCCCACTCATGACCAGGATGTCCATGCAGATCTCGTCCATCTCTCCGTGTCAATATGGTGCTTTCTTAGAGAATTGGGAATCAATCTCCCCCAGGATCCAGCTATACCACTCCTGGGCATATGCCCAGGAGATGCTCAGTCATGCCACGGGAGCGCTTGCTCGGCTGTGTTCATGTCAGCATTGTTTGTGGTGGCCGAGACCTGGAGGCAGCCTGGATGCCCTTCAACTGAAGAATGGATGGATGGATTGTGGTGCATGTACACGGTGGAATGCTACTCAGCGGAGAGGAATGGTGGCATCGTACGGTTTGCGGGCGAATGGATGGATCTGGAGGAAGTCATCCTGGGTGGGGTAGCCCAGACTCAGAGAGACAAGTGTGGTATGTGCTCACTCATGGGAGGATGCTGGATGTGGAACGGGGATGACTGGACTGCTGCTCACATCACCAGTAAGGCTGCCTGGAGGGCGGGACCCCAAGAAAGACACGGAGAGATGAATATGTATTTTCATGTTGCCTTTGTTGAGTTCAGACTTGAGAGCAAGCTGCCCTTCTCATTTTCAGACACTTATTGTTTGGTTACCTATAGCTGTGAATGAACATGTCAGTCTGGGATAAAACACACCTGACTTCTTTTAAACCCTAACACACATGATTGTTTCTCTCTAGCAGGACCTAAGATATTCAATTAGACTTGTCTGACACTATGTCTTAATCTTGTATCTTTGAGAATAACTGAAAGCAGTAATTAGAGGTCTCGTCACAATTAAGGGGCACACAGAAATACATTCATAACAATGAAGAAGTATACACTGTATTTTCATGGAGCAAACAGGTAAGTATCTAAGTTATCAAATAATACAAATATGAGAGGTCAGATAAAAGAATCTGAGACAGATGAAGGCATTTCTAAAGCAGAAAGATGGTCTGCATGTCTATTTCTAACATCCCTACTCCCAAATCTTGAGCAGCAAAAACAGGTAACTCTCATCACTCACACACAGCAAAATCGCTGATCACTAACTTCACTGGCATTCATTTCTTCTCACAGGAGCACAGCCTTACTTCTAGAGTCCCACCAAATACTCTATCATACTTTTATTATCTAATCCATTTATAGTAGAGCTAATATTGAAAACATAAAATTCCTGAGGAGTTAGAGGCTTGGCTGAGAATATGGGGAATATTGCCCCTTGTCTACTGTGGAAAAGGAAATGAATAAAACCCAAATTCCCATTTCCCCCTTGAAAGTACAAGATGAGTCACCAAGAAGACAGCACCACAGAAGAGATCTAGAAATGGAAGAGAGGAAAAATGATGTTGGAATCCATACTTCCCCCAAGGCATATGAATGACAAATTTAGATAATGAATAAATGAAAAAAAAAGACATACTCAACCATAAAATCTCTGTTAAATTTACTCATCTGCCAATCAATTGTTTGTTCAGTGGATAGATTGCATATGCAGGAAAAAAAAAAACAGTAATCACAACATTTCCTTCACCAGTTAAACAGTAATTCATTCTGACTAAGCACTCCCTGCTGTAGTAGGTGCACACAAGGACAGGAATCTGCAGAAAGCAAAAGATAAAAATCCAAGAGAACAGCATATTAACAACGTATCTGGCCACACATGAGCATCATAGCATGAACTCCAAGCATCCAGTGTGGATGTGCACAGCTCATATGTGTGTGTATTTTTGTTTAGAATTTTATTGGTGACTGGAGCTATCCCTTGAATCATCCCAAGTTCTTCCTGACAACACTCTCTTCACTCCCCTGTGGAATTATCCAATAATTTCCTCCCTCAGGCTTTCAATCTCAGGCCCCACATTAACAATAACAAGACAGATGAAAAATATGTTTTATGATCTTCTCTAGCCACAGGCAGTGTGACTTCATTCAAGATCATAGAGAACTGTCCCAAGGCATAAAATTCTCTTGTTGGAAATGTTCACTAATGTGAACCAAGAAACTTCTTTTGAGAAAGCCATTTATGATGATACAAACATGTGAAACTAGATGAAGCAACAGTAGATGAAAGGGAAAAGGATCAAAAAAAGGTCTATGACAGGCCTGACCAAGTCACAATACCAGGTATGATGCTCTGTAGACTAGAGACTGTAGCACGAATCTTAAAAGTTCTTATTAATAAAAACAAACCTGGAGCCAGGTATTGGGGTGAACACTGGAAGATCAGAGAAGCAGAACAAGCCACAGCCACCTCACCTCACTAATTCCTCAGTTGATGCTGTTTCCTCCGACTGGAAGCCTCTGTGTCCTCATCCAAATGAATCTCTGCTAAACTGCTGCTCAAAAGCCTAAAAGCTTAACCAGGCTCTAGTTCCTGGTTTTCATACCTTATGTACCTTTATTCTTTCTGCCACTTTCTGGGATTAAAGTCTCTTGTTACCAAACCTTGCTGTTTCCAGTGTGGCTTTGAACTCACAGAGACCTGTGCCTCTGTAATGCTAGGATTAAAGGCATGTGTGTCACCATTTTCTAGCCTCTATATCTAGTGGCTGTTCTGTTCTCTGACCCCAGATAAGTTTATTAGGGTGCACAATATTTTGGGGAACACAATATCACCCCAAGAGACTATCAATTGTTTTGCTGTTTCCAGGGTTCCATGAGTCACTGAATATTCTTTATTTTACAAATGTATGTCTGAATGAATATATTATGTCCATGGATAACTCTACTTTCTGTCTTTTTCTGATGAAAATAATGGTTTTTTGAATTGATTTCTAAATGATTAACTTTATGTCAATGAAGAAATCAAGTTTCCTGATTGAATCTGAACTTTGACTTTCTGCAATATTCCTTTATCCACTATGAATCACTGAATCAACATATTGTCATGATACACTTTATTCCTTGAACATTGGATCCACTGTGGTGATGTATTGTATCCCCCAATATACAGTGTCCCCAAATAAAACATGTGGAGATCATAGGAAAAAGCCAGTCACTATATAGAAGTTAGGCAATGGTAGAACATGCCTTCAATCCAATCACTTGGGAGGCAGGGCTCTGTCAGGTTCTCTGTAAATACAAGGACACAGTGGGAACAGAGCCCGGCATGGTGATATATGCCTTTAATCACAGCACTAACCATAGAGGTCTGGAGGTCTGTACAGACAGACAGGAAGTGATATATCTGGGCTGAGAAAGCAAATGAGAGAACAGAACAGAAAGGCATATAGGTATCGGTAGACAGAAAGTAGCTTGCTTTGGAAGTTGCAGAGTTGGTGAGGTGAGGTTAGCTGTGGTTTTTCCTATTACTCTGACCTCTCTCAGGCTTTAACCCCAATTTTTGGGTCAAAGTTTTTATTAATAAGACCATTTAGAAATTCATCTACAACGGGTGCTAAAACAATTGTGACAAGAATTCAATAAAAAGTTGCTGTGGCCTCACAGGCCCTCTGGCTCAGGCCCATGCTGCACTGCTCAAGCTGGAGCTGCATGCAGCTGGATCTTCATCCCACATGGGCCAGAGGAGTCTCTTTGGCTTTCTCTTCTGCTGGTTAGTGGTAGGCTCTGTCTGAATTTTGATCTTGGACAGGCACCACACTAAGTAGCTGCCTTGAAATTTCATCAGACTTCTACTGTTCTATGCAGGTGAAAGACTTGGTAAGTCAATTAAGATATCTTAAAGGGAAACATTAGTTAAAAGAGAATATTTCTCCCACATTAAAAATTGGGGAACATTTGTACAATGGTAGGAATTTAGTCTCTGTTTGAAAACACATTAGGCAGTCTGAAAAAGGAAAAATTAAAAGAGAGAACAATTAATGTTGATGATATATAAATGTAAAAATAATTATAAAAATTATTTGTTTGCTCATTTTTATTATAACATTAAAAATGTTGGCTAATTTGAGTGCCAAAATAAAAGCTTTATAAAACCTGTTCAAATGAATTATAAAGAAATTCAGACCCAGATAGAAGAATTTAAAGGTGAACCTATCTCAGGAGTGAGTTTTAAAAAACCTGTTCAAATGAATTATAGAGAAATTCAAAGCCAGACAAAAGAATTTAAAAGTGAACCTATCACATGATTGCATTATACAGTTACAGAGAAATAGCCTATTTTCAAACAACTAAACTTAATCTATCCACTAACCTGACAGGAATTCCTAAATGTACAAGGGTGTGTATGAGTTAACTGGACACCAGTGGAAATGATAGATTTAAGGAGATTTAAAGAAGCTACAGTCCTATGACATGCATTCTCCATTTGTAAAGCAGATGTTAAATTTGTGGTCAACTTGTAATAGAATTATCCCTCAAAACTGGAAAGAATTAGTTATAGTCATCCTAGAGGCCAGACCACAGTTATAGTGGAGAACATGGTAGAAAGAGGAGGCTAAAACTATAGAACAATGATGTAGGCCTGGAGGTATGGAAATTTCCCAGGATCAACCTCTTGAAGAAGGTAATTATGCTGATATACAAAGAGAATTTTTATATAATAACCAAACCCTTATTCTATACTGCATGGCAGTCATGAATGTGTGGGTCAGAATTAAGGAAGAAGGGAAGAAAATTAAATTATTTACAAAAGTTATACAGGACCACCAAGAATCTTTCATGGTTTTCTTACAGAGGCTCTCTTCAGCAGTAAATAGCAGAGTACCAAATTCAGAAGCTAGACAGGTAATAATTGAATCTTTGGATTTTGAGAACATAAATGCAGTATGAAAGAGGGTAATCAGGCCATTAAAGGCATGATCAGCCTCCTTGTAGGATTGGGTCAGGGACACAATTAATATTGAGTCTCATGACCATGACTATATGTGCATAGGAGAAGTGATTTCAAATGCTTTGAAGAAAAATAATATCAGATGTTTTAATTGTGATAAACAAGGTAACCTGAAAAGGAATTGTAAACAGGGCATTCCTAGAGACAATGTTTATTCAAGGAACAATAGCAACAAAATAACCCTCCCTTCTGGATTATGCAGAAGGTGTGGAAAAAGTAAACATTGGAGTAATGAATGTAGATCAACAAGGAACAGACAAGGTAATACTTTGCCTCTGCTATCTGGAAACTCCCTGAGGGGTCTCACACATTCACCACTACAGATTCAGTTCATCTTTCCTGCCATCATAGAAGAAACCCCTTCTTGGAACAACTAATTAACCAAATGCCTATTGTAAAAACCCATACTTCTCAGGGTGATAGAAAAACAATATCAAAAAGAACAGGAAATTCATGAGAAATCATAAAGAGAATTTTTGACAAAATTCTACTAATGAACAAAGACCAAAATTAAAAATACAAATAAATGACATTCTCATGGAAGGTCTTGTAGACACAGGTGCCGACATTTCAATAATTACAACAAATTTTGGCATTACCTCTTCAGGAAGTAAATGTTCAGCTGTGAGGGGTTGGAACATTATCTCAAGTGAAACAGAGCACAAGATGGGTTGAATGTATGGAGCCAGAAGCACAGAGAGGAAAATTAAAGCCATATGTGGCTAATATAGCTATGAATTTATGGGACCATGAACTATTAAACAATGGAATACACAGATTACCATTCCTCTGACCTCATAAACAAACCACAAACTAACACATGTTTCTGAGAGATATATTAGGAGGTATTATTATAAAAAAACAGTCATCGACCATCCAGATTGTACAAGACTGAGCACAACAACTGCTGATCTTTGAAAGACACAAACACAAGAAACCTCTTTGTTTTGCCTGTATTAGTAAAGGCTAAATCCACCATGCATCACACTGTGCAGTATGTACATGCCTCTGTGTTCTGTGGCAGGAATCCACAGCCATGCTACTTAGCTCATGGTGAATGGCAGCCAGCTCCATCTTGCAAGCAGCTGTTGGGAGATGAGTCTGCACTGCTGCTGGCATGAGACTATGAGAGTAGGAAACCAAGTATGACTCCATTTCTGAGCATTCAGAATCTTCAAGCTTTCTTAGATCTATGTGAATCAATGCCCAAAAGTGAGGCACCAATTGTAGCTGGAAATTTTCCCGTGTCTCAGCTGGCTGGTTGTCAGGACAAATCTCTCCCACTTGCATCCCCCAAGTAAACACACAGAGGCTTATATTAATTATAACTGCTTGATCATTAGCTCAGGCTTATTACTGACTAGTTCCTATGTTTAACTTAACCCATAATTCTTATATATTTCAGTCATGTCACTTGATACATTTTCTCAGTTCTGCCTTGTTTTCTTGCTGCCTCTGTGTCTGTCTGGCTGCTGTGGATATCTTTTGCTCTGTATGCTGTGAATGTGTTGTTCTGATTGGTTAATAAATAAAACACTGATTGGCTAGTAGCCAGGCAGGAAGTATAGTATACATGAGATAAACGGAAAATTCTGGAAAGTGGAAGGCTGAGTCAGGAGAGGCTGACAGCCACTGCTGCCATGAGAAGTAAGATATAAAGATACTTGTAAGCCATGAGCCATGTGGCAAGGTATAGATTTATAGACATGGGTTAATTTAAGATATAAGAACTAGATAACAAGAAGCCTGCTACAGCTATACAGTTTATAAGTAACATAAGTCTCTGTATGTTTACTTGGGTCTGAGCAGTTGCAGGAGTTGGGTGGACACAGGAAAACTCCAGCTACAGCTGGCAATTCCTGACTCAGCCTTCGTCTCCCTAGAATTCTCCTTGTCTGCTTATCTTGCCTATACTTCCTGTCTGGCTACTGGCCATTCCACATTTTATTTATCAACCAATCAGAGCAACACACATTCACAGCATACAGAATGACATTTCATAGCATCAGCTAAAGCTAAGAGACAACTGTCCTTGGTGGAAAAGAAATTACAGGAAGGACATGTGGATCATGTGGATTCAAAACTTGATAGCATTTTGGTTAATCCACTTTATAAGCGTTCTCCTACAGGAATTTTAATACAGGAGGAAGATACTATGTTGGAATGGATATTTCTAAATACACAGAGTAAAGAGTTAAAAACTTATATGGAAAAGATCTCTGACTTGATTTTAAAAGAAAAATTGAGACTTTATAAAATTAGCAGGAATAGACCCAGCAGAAATTGTAGTACCTTTAACTAAGGATGACATTGACAAATTATGGGCAGAAAGTGAACTATGGCAAAGACCTTGCAGTAATTTTTTTGAGAGATTAACAGCAAATATCCCAAAAGTGATAGAATTCAACTTACAAAGAGAGATGATTGGATTCTGCCTCGTATTATTCAAGAAAAACCCATATGTGGAACCCATACATTTTATACAGATGCATACAAACAAGAACGGCAGGTTACAAATTAGAAAATTAAGTAAAGTACTTCAAAGTTTTTATAATTTGGTTAAAAAATCAGAATTGTATGCTATTCTGATGGCATTAATAGATATTTTGGAAACTCTCAAAATAGTTACTGACTCTCAGAATGCTGAAAGAGTGGTCTTACATATTGAGACTGCAGATTTTATCCCTGATGTGTCAGAATTAACATTGTTACTTATTCAGTTACAAGTTAATCAGAAATAGGAAGCATCCTTTATATATAACTCACATCTAGTCCCATATGGCTCTGCCAGGTCATCTATTATAAAGCAATGACAAAATTGATAAACTATCGATAGAAAATGTGCTAGAGGTCTCAGAATTTCATAAAAACATCATATCAATAGTAAGGGTTTAAAAGAGATTATTTTTATAACCTGGTAACAAGCCACAGAAATTATAAGGTAATGTCCTACTTGTTCTTTATATAATCAGATTCTACTACTAGCAGGATGTAACCCAAAAGGTACTCAGAGGAATGAAATCGGGCAGATGGATGGGTTTTACTTTGCAGAATTTGGAATATTGCAATATGTACACCTAACCATTGATACTTATTCAGGATTTCAATGGACCACTGCTCTGAGTTCAAAAAAGCTGATTTTATAATTACACATTTGCTAGAATTTATGGATATCATGGGTAAACCTGCACAAATTAAAACTGACAATGCTCCAGCATATGTCTCTGGTAAAATAAAACTGTTTTTTGCTCCTTACAATATAAAGAATATTACAGGTATACGCCATAATCCTACAGGCCAAGCAGTCATTGAAAGATCAAATTGAACTCTAAAGGATATGCTAAATAAACAGAATGTGGTAACAAAAACCCCCAGGGATGGATTACATAATGTTTCATTAACTTTGAATTTTCTAAATGCTAATGAGAAAGGAATAACAGTTGCAGAGAGACATTGGATAATAGAAAAAAATCTATAGAATTAAATCAGCCTATATACTTTAAAGATGTACTGACCTCAGAACAGAAACTAGGATATGTATTATGTTAGATATAAGCTTTTCTTTTTGTTTCTACAGGAAAAGAATGCTACAGATACCATCAATATTGATAAAGGTTTGATTTGAACAAGAGATACCTCTTGATTAGAAGAGGTGATAGCTCATTAACCAGCATGACAATCAATTTTAAATTAACTTATACCACTAACAAATGATTTTCATTTAATCAGATATAACTTGCCAAAAGGGAACTTCCCCAAAGTTAGGGTTGGGGAAGGGTTTTTGCTTTGTCTTTCAGAAGAATGAAGGCTAAGGAATTAGAAGAACACTGGACAAATGAGATATCTGAAGAAAAGGACCAATCATCCAAAATAAATGGCACAAAATTAGTAAATTGACCTACTGGAATATTACATATCGAACCGAATAAAATTTTATAAGTCTTCCTAAATGTTGGTTTCTGCTCTTCTCTACAGGCACATAACACAAATGGTCTTTATCTAGTCCCAGTTCAATTAAAAATTAAAGCTGGCTTTGGAGTTGGAGAATGGCTCTCTCCTTCTCTAAACCCAAGCATATTTGTGAAAATGAAAATATAAAATCTCTCTGTTATGAGAGAAGAGCCATCTGATATGGGATAGAAGAAAACCAAAATTAAGGGACTATTCTATTGCCACTAATCTCATAATTATTTGGTTCTATTTTGTTTCTTTAAAACTTTTCTTAAGGTATAAATTATATATCAAAATGTATAACATATATATGTATTTTTAACTTTCATCATGATGATTAACTTAATGGTCCTATAGAGTACTAACTAATTTTTTTAAAAAAAGCTTTATTTAGCTGCCTATACAAGTTTTGTGTTGGAGTCTCTATCAGCTTTTTGTAGAGAATCATGACCACACCTAACAGCAAATTTGAAGTCTCCAGAAAGATGATGGGGTCCCACAACTATAATTCCACATGGACAGTAATAATACCACTAAGCTGACAAACATCACCCAAAGATCAGCTTTACACTACAAACTGCCCAGGACAATTTCAAGATGGCTAGTTGTGATGATCAAGCCTCACAGATTACTTGAGCAAGGACTTGAGAAAAGTCCTACACTTTTTTATTACGTAGAGACTGGACAACAAATAATAGAGCTACCTCTCCCAGGACTTGACAATTAACCCAATTTTTTTTCTTTTCAGGATCCCCTAAAGATGCCTAAACCCCCAACTAGCAGGAAGTAATTTAAGAACATGATGCCCACATTCCCAAGAGGTGGAGTGGCTGGTTTTTGTCCTTTCAATGGGTTTTGGATAATTGTCATTGTTTAGGGTGTTTGGTTACAAGTTGCTATTATTGGTGGTCAGAAAAAAGGCTAAACAAAGGAGATCAGATTTAAAGTTCTTGTTTTAAAAAATGAAAAAGGAGGATATAGATAAGAGGTACATTATTGAATCTACTCTGAAAAAAAGATACAGAAATGATAGAATAAAGGATAGATTATTGAATCTACTCTAAAAGAAAAAGGAGCATATAGATATGTTATAGATAAAAAGCTAGATTATAAGCCTGGCGGTGGTGGTGCACACCTTTAATCCCAGCACTTGGGAGGCAGAGCCAGGCGGATCTCGGTGAGTTCGAGGCCAGCCTGGGCTACCAACTGAGTCCCAGGAAAGGCGCAAAGCTACACAGAGAAACCCTGTCTCGAAAAACCAAAAAAAAGCTAGATTGTTGAATCTACTTTTAAAAGGCAACAACTAGTTTTAAATATTTTCCATTGGATTGGATTTTTGTATATTATATATAAATTATGTATATTGCTACAAAATTGAGATTGATTTATATAGATATGATAAGATAAACAGGAAGATTATTGAATCTACTTTCAGAAAGCAACTACTAGTTTTAAATATTTTACATTGCATTGGACTTTTGTATATTGTATACAAATTATGTATACTGATACAAATTTGAGATTGATTTTGTTAGAAAACACTGTATGTATATTTTTAATCTTGTTCAAGGTATTGTATCATGGAAGCAGATGTAGAAAAATTCTTGATTAAAAAAAACAGAAAAAGTTCTACTTAAAATATCCCATCTCTAAAAATCCAACTTTTTGTTTTGATTGCAGATGCATATGAAGGTAACCCTTTGTTTAAAATGCTTTTTGTTTATGTTCTTGCCTTTGTTAAAATATGGGATATTTGGTCCTAGTAAGAATCAGTGCAATGGTTTTGCTTATCTACAGTGTCTCCTCCTCTTGACTTCATAGTAGCAGACCTGGCCATTGCTTCACAGAAAACTCACAAAGCTGTAGCTGTTTATATATTACCTTTATCTATATGTGAGACTTTCTTATTCTTCTCTCATATATTACATCTGACTACAATTTTTGATCTGTCCACTCCCTCTGTCTCTCCACTCTAATGCCCCTCTTTCCCAGATCTGCTCCCCTTCTCAGAAAAGAGCAGGTTTCCCAGGGACATCAACCAAACATGGTTATACATGTTATAATAAGATCAGGCATGTACCATCACATCAACTCCAAATGAGGCAATCCAGTAGGAGAAAAACAGTCCCACAAGTAGGAAAAAGAATCAGTGACAGTCCCTGCAACTACTGTTAGGAATCCCATAAGAACACCAAGCAACTCAGCCATAACATATTTGTGGAGATCTAGGTCAGACTCATACAGGTTCCCTGATTTCTGTGAGCCTATGTGAGTTCAGGTCAATTGATTCAGTGAGCCATGTTTCCTTGGTGTCCCAGATTCCTTGATTTCTCCCATCCTTCTTCCCCCTCTTCCATAGGACTCCTGAAGTTCTGCCTAATGTTCTACTTTGGGATTCTGCATATGCTCCCATCACTTGCTGAATGAAGTCTCTCTTGTCTCCTGATGACGATTCTGTTAGGCTCTGGTGCCAGAAATTCTGGATGCAGATCCAACTATAGGTTGAAGGTTTTGCAGGTGTGTTCATGTCCCAATCCCTCCACTTGAGGCCTTTATTAAGATTCAAAACAAGAAAGATGCACTGTGAAAAGAAAATTGTGGATTTATTTTTCTGGTGAACATAGACAAATAATACAGTAAAACACCTTTTAACATATTTCAATAACACATCAAAAATGTAACTCATCCTTGTCAAGTCAATTTTAATCTGAACATGCAGGAATGCTTTAACATGCATCAATCAATAAATATAATTCACCACACAATGATCTCATGATTATAAATTTCATGATTGTGTCAATAGGTATGGAAATCCAGCACCCATTTATATTTAAAGCCCTGGAGGGATTATGGATTAAGATTGGAACATATCTCAATATAATAAAGGCTAAGTATGACAAACCTATAGCCAAACATCATGCTAATGGAGAAAAATATTCCTAAAGACATCATGACCAAGGCAATTGTAATCAGAAAACTTTTCACCATGCCAATAACCAAGGTTTGGAATTTCTGGTAGATAAACAAGGCAAGTAAAGGACAAATACAACTAAATAAGAGAAAGTCAGAATATTCATCTTTGCAGGTAATCTGATTAAATACTTAAGCTATTCAGAAGATTTCATGGAACAATTCCTAGAGCTGATAAACAGTTTCATGTAGGCAGAGTTTTCCTGTCCCAACTGCCTTATACCAAATAACCACTCAGAGGCTTGTTACTAGCTCTTGCATTTAAATTAGCCCATTTCTATTAATCTATGTTTTACCACATGGCTTGTGCTTGTCCTCTAGCATCTCTTGCTCCTCGGTGGCTGGCTAGTTTCTCCCCAGACATCACTGTTCTTTTCAGTCCTTAGTTTGGGTTTTCCACCTAACCTTATTCTGTCCAGATATTTGCCAATCAGGGGGTAGGAGGAGGGAGTCACTGTGCATGACTTGAGTGTTTATGAGACTTCAAAGCCTTCCTCCATAGTGACACATGCCCCCCCCACTTCTCCAAAAAGACCATACCTTCCAATAGTGCCACTCCTTATGGCCAAGCATTCAAACACACGAGTCCACTGAGGGGGAATCATTCCTATTCAAATGTCCAAATTCCTCTCCATGGTCCCACAAAGGCTTGTAACCATAATATAATGCAATATGCACTTAGTGCAACTTCAAAAGTCCCCATCATAGTTTCAACAATGTTTTAAAATCCAAAGTTCAAAGTCTTTTCAGAGACTAATGCAATCTCTTAACTGTAATTTTATATAAAATAAAATAAAATAAAAATCAGGTCATACTCTTCCATCTTATAATGACTCAGGATATATATAAGCATTGCAAACATGGAGGAAAGGGGGATACTGAAGAAATACTGTACCAAAGCAAGACCAAAACCCAGCTAGGCAAACTTGAAACTCTTCATCTCTCAGTTCCTTCTCCAGCACCATTTCTCCTGCATACTACCATGTCCTGTCATGATAATAATGAACTAAACCTCTGAAATTGTTAGCTAGTCCCAATTAAATGTTTTCATTTTTAAGAGTTGCTATGTTAATGGCATCTGTTCCTATCAATAGAAACCCCAACTAACACACTTGGGTAGCAAAAAAGGTGTACCATGCTTAAATCAGTGAGTATAATAAATTGCTTTAATAGATAAGGTCAGAAATTACATAATCATCACACTAGATGAAGAAAATCCTTCTGGAAATCTTCAGTATCCCCAAAACACTCAGTATAAAAGGAAAATAATGCAACAGGATGGAAGATAATATCAAAAATGGCAAGAATTAAATCAAAGGAGAAAAACTGACAGCCTTTCCTTTGAAACAACAAAGGATGGAAGATAATAATTTCCCTGGAATAAGATCAGGACTCTTTGGATACTTCTAGAGTTTCAAGTCAGTAGAAAGGAATGGGAGTCAAATTATGTCTATGTTCTAATGATGTTGTACTTGTAATTGAGATCCTAAGTATTCACTGTGAAAATTCTTCAACATGATGAATACTATCTGGAAAGCAGCAGCGTGCAAAATCAGCACACAACATGAATTGCTCCATGTACCAGGAAGAGCAAGACTTGCTGCAAGTCACAATAATATGAAGTACTATTTCAGCTGATTATGACAAGCTAATACCTGGATGAAGCCAATGGTATTCCAGAGGTCAAGCCAAGGTTCAAGGAGTCTTGGTGATACTGGCCTTTGATAATTAGCTGTTTCCTGCCATGAATTTCTCATGTGTTATTGTAGCCATTCTGACATTCATTGGTCACAACTTCCCTTCTACTAATGGAATATTCGGATAAACTTCTGTGCAGTAACACAACCAAGATCCCTAATCTCAGGCCTTTCTGTAATTAACGTCCTTAGCAGCATCCAGCCAGGACCACCCCTGAATGGACAAAAATACCTTATCTGAGATACTTCACAGATTCTCTAAGAACAGACTTAAGCATGCAGACTATCTGTTTGAGAAGGCCTGGTGGATATGCTAATTAAGCTTAGCTTTCTCCTTTCCAAAGTTGTATTTCTAGGCTTAACTCCACCCTTAACAATTAACTCAGAACTGAAGGGTTCCTACTTACACGTTCATCTAGCTGTGATGGAAGATGCCTAGCCAAGTTGCCTAGTGACTGAGCACACTTGCCCAGCCCTGCCAGAAATGGCAGTAGCAGAGATAGCTTGGAGGGATAAGGGCCAAAGGGATAAAAGGCAGCTTTATTTTCAGAGCAAAGACAGAAAAGAAACCAGAGAATGGAAGAACTGGATGGGCAAGAACTGGAGGGGAACAAACAGATAGAGAGGAACAAGATTGGAAGAGAATTAGATTGGAGGAGAACTACATTATAAAACTAGAAGGACAAGATGGAAGATGAGGATGAGCTAGATGGAGAAAAACTAGATGGATAAGAACGAGACAAAAAAGACCAAGATGGGGCAAAACTAAGAGGGAATTAAGGTAGTCTTAGAGGTAACAACAGAAAGAGAGATGTAGCTAGAGTTTTCCTGTGCCCCAGCCTTCTGGTGGTAAGGACAAATCTCTCTCACCTGCCAGTCCCAGAGCCACTAGGGTCCAAGTAAACACAGAGAGGCTTATATTATTTGAGAACTGTATGGCCATTTGTTCAAGATCATTACTGACTAACTCTTACAATTAAATTAACCCATAATTTTTATTTGTGTTTAGCCACGTGGCTTGGTACCTTTTCCCAGTTCTGCCTTCACATGTTGTTTCCCATGGCACCTGCTGCCAGTGTCTCCTGACTCAGCCCTCCTGTTCCCAGAACTCTCCTCTCTTTTTGTCCCAACAATACTTCCTGCCTGGCTACTAGCCAATCAGCACTTTATTTACTAACCAATTAGAGCAACACATTCATAGCATACAGATATCCACAGCAGAGTTAAAGAGTATTATTCAAGAAAGGAGCTAAGGCTCTTCCAGGGCAGAGGTCGCCCCTCTTCTCCCACCCCCTTGTCTCCTCCAAGATGGCGAGCGGGGCAGCTGCGGGGTGTCGGTGCCTGCGCTGTGGAGTGAGGTGAACTGTTAAGGCCAGAACAGCGACTTCACATGTGCCCTCAAGACTGTCAACAAGATATTGCAGATTAACAAGGATGATGTAATCACCCTGCACTGTAAAGTTGTTTACCTTATCCCGAATGGAAGTTTCAAAGAAGCCCTGAATGTCATCAATACTCACACCAAAGTATTAGCCAATAACTCTCTCTCCTTTGAAAAGGCATTTTGCCAGCACAGGCTGAACAGAATTGAAAATGCCTTGAAGACAATAGAAAGTGCCAACCAGCAGACAGACAAACTAAAGGAGCTTTATGGACAAGTGCTATACAGCTTGGAGCACTATGACAAGTGCTTGGCCGTGTATAGCGACCTTGTCCGGAACTCCCAGGACGATTATGACGAAGAGAGAAAAACCAACCTTTCTGCAGTTGTCACAGCTCAGAACAATTGGGAAAAAGTGATCCCGGAGAATTTGGGTCTCCAGGAAGGCACGCATGAGCTCTGTTACAATGCTGCCTGGGTGCTGATAGGGCAAGGCCAGCTGAGCCAGGCCATGAAAACCCCACAAAAGGCTGAAGATCTTTGTCAACGTTCATTTTCAGAAGATTCTGACAGGGCTGAGGAAGATCCACAGGCAGAACTGGCCATCATTCATGGTCAAATGGCGTATATCCTGCAGCTTCAGGGTCGGACAGAGGAGGCCCGGCAGCTTTACAATCAGATCATCAAACTGAAGCCAACAGATGTGGCACTACTTGTAATCACAAATAACATCGTTACCATTAATAAGGATCAAAATGCCTTTGACTCCAAGAAGAAAGTGAAATTAACCAAGGCAGAAGGAGTCGAGTTCAAGCTTTCAAAGAGACAACTGCAAGCCATAGAGTTTAACAAAGCTTTCCTGGCTATGTATACAAACCAGGCAGAACAATCCCGAAAAATATCTGCCAGCTTGCAGTCCCAGAGTCCTGAGCGTCTCTTGCCTGTGTTAATCCAAACTGCCCAGCCCTGCCGTGAAAAGCAACATACAAAAGCCATAGAGCTGCTTCAGGAATTTTCTGATCAACATCCAGAAAATGCAGCCGAAATCAAGCTTACCATAGCGCAGCTGAAAATTTCCCAAGGGAACATTTCCAAAGCCTGTCTAATATTGAGAAGCATAAAGGAGTTAAAGCATAAGCCAGGCATGGTATCTGCATTAGTAACCATGTACAGTCACGAGGAAGATATTGATAGTGCCATTGAAGTCTTCACACAGGCTATCCAGTGGTATCAAAGCCATCAGCCCAAATCCCCTGCTCATTTGTCCATGATAAGAGAAGCTGCAAACTTCAAGCTCAAATATGGATGAAAGAAGGAGGCAGTTAGTGAACTAGAGCAGCTGTGGAAGCAAAATTCAAAAGATATTCACACACTAGCACAGCTTATTTCTGCTTACTCGCCTGTGGATCCTGAGAAAGCAAAGGCTCTTAGCAAACACTTGTCCTCATTGGACAGCATGTCTCTAAAAGTGGATGTCGAGGCTCTTGAGAATTCTCCTGGTGCTACATACATTCAGAAGAAGGGCGGAAAAGTTACTGGAGATAATCAGCCAAAGGAACAAGGACAGGGAGATTTGAAAAAGAGGAAGAAAAAAAGAAAGGAAAACTGCCTAAGAATTATGACACAAAAGTTACCCCTGATCCAGAAAGATGGCTACCCATGCGAGAACGTTCTTACTAGCGAGGAAGAAAGAAGGACCAGATTGGAAAAGGAACACAAGGAGTGGCTGCAGGAGCCTCCTCTGAACTGGATGCCAGTAAAACCGTTAGCATCCCACCCACCTCCCCATGACCTGGCAGTGCGGCAATGCTATGTTCCTCTACAAGTAACATCATAACCCCCAAGACACCAGAAACCCACAGGGGCCCCAGGAAACAAAAAGAAACAGCAACAGAAGAAGAAGAAAGGCAGCAAAAGTGGCTGGTGAAGACAATGTACTTGTTGCAGGCTGTTTTAGTCCGCTGTCAGTGACCTTAGGAACATAATAAAGGTAACACAACAAGAAGCACAGCGCTCCTCCTCCATCCCCATAGTCCTGAAATGACTTCCTATGCTTCGGATGGGAAAACGTTCTCCTCAAACTGCCTAAGCAGATTTGACTTACTTGTACCAAATAGCTTTACAGAAGACTGAAGACGACTGAGCCTAAGGCACGTTATCTAAGGTTTCCCAGGATTTAAATGGAAAATGTTCCTCCTGTTTCAACTAATGTGAAGATATGTGTTCCTATTCAAGTCTCACCTTAAATTATGTCTTAGGAGGCTAAAGGTGGAATCTTCTGAGCATTTCAAGTATTTGTTTAGAGCTATCATGTGATGAAAAGGGATCTTAGTAATGCGTGGCCAGAAAGACTCAATGTCTAAAATAATTTTAACCCTAAATTCTCTGTCTACTGGAATTGGGACTCTTTCACGTGTATGTGTATGTAAACATACGTCTTCTTTATACCCTTGCCATTTCATTTTCAGATTATGTTACCATACTGATTTAGTTGCACTGAAGACCACAAGAAAATATATCAATGTTGCAAGTAGTTGATGCTTAGACCCAGTGTTCTGAGGGCAAATCGGTTTGGGCCTCTTAATCAGAACACTTAATGGCCACTATCAAGAACATAAACTTTGACTTCTTTATTTTAAGAGGAAACAATACCAGGTGGTATTGAAATTCACAAGAGCATTTGGCCCAGTTAGTACTCAGATGGCTCTCCTTTCTGGTCATGGGACATGGCCTTTCATTATCTTTTTCAAAGTAATGTGGTTTATAGTCAGTTTGTGATGTGAATGTCAGTCTTGTCTTTCATTGCTAGCAGCCCACTTTCCTACTCAGACAGTTATGAGACATACCTGGGGTGTCTTCCATGTTTAGTGTTTGTTTATGCCATCCAAGCTATCATTTATTTCACACTTCTATTTCCTGTGATCAGATTACTTGGTCCTTGTTAATAAAAGTGCTGCTGTGTTTGAGCATCAAAAAGAAAGAAAGAAAGAAAGAAAGAAAGAAAGAAAGAAAGAAAGAAAGAAAGAAAAAAAAGAAAGAAAGGAGCTAATTAAGAGAGCAAATAGAAGGCATGTAGAGAGAGAACTGACTAAGAAGAATAAAGTGTATAGACTAAAGAGTTTTGTGTACATATATTTATTAGAGAATCCTTCAAATTAATCCACCACCAGTAGAATCTCTTCGGAAACTCTGGGTGGAGGCTATTGAGGGGCTGGACCCGAATAGCTTTCATTATAGGCTGAGAAAGATATCAAATAATGAACTCAATTGAAATAACGTCTAAAACATGAAATATCTGGGAATAAATGACACCAAGGGAGATAGACATCTCATGATGAATATTTTATAACACTGTGGAAAGAAATGTATAGACAGTGCAAGATGGAAACTACTTTGCATGCTTCTGGATTGATAAAACTAATATTGTTTTAAAAATACATGTCTACACCATGAACACCATTCTAATATTCTGCTCAATATTCATCAAATTCCCATCATAGTATAAATAAAAATCAGAACTATGAAAAAACATTATAAAATTCAAATAGAAAAACAGACTCTGGATGGCTCAAGCAATGGAGAATAAAAATAACAAAGCTGGAGTTATCATAATAATTATGTTCCATTACACTCTAGTGCTATAGTTACAGAAGACCATTATATACTGATACTACACTATTTCAATGGATAAGAAAACCCATATTTAGATTGCACAGCTATATCCAACTATCTTTGACATAAGTTTAAAAAACACCAATGGAAAAGACACAGCAGATAAACAAGTACTTTTGGGACTCTGGGAATAAAGGATTAGTATCTCTAGAATGCAGAATCTGACCAAGAAAAAAATTAGCTCAATTTTGAAAAGATACAAAACTAAGAGTTCTCAGAAGATGAAACACACACAGCTGAGCAACACTTAAGAATGTTCAACATCATGGCCACAGTAGTGGAAACCCATTAACTGTGGACTGGTGGCTGTGGAGCCGACACGGGACTGGACTAGGCCCTCTGGACATGGAAGACAGTTGTTTAGCTCAAACTTTTTGAGGGGCACCCAGGCAAGGGGATCAGGATCTGTCCCTGGTGCATGGGCAAGCTTTGGGGAACTCGGTGCCTGTGGTGTGACACCTTGCACAGCCTTAGTGCAGTGGGAAGGGGCTTGGACCTGCCTAGGTTCAGTGTGCTGGGCTCTGCTGAGTCCCCATGGGAGACCTCAATTTGGGGGATGTAGGGATGTGGGGTGGCTTGGGAGGAGGAGGTATCTGTGGATAGTAGGTGGAGTGAGTAGAAAATATCTTAATAAAGAAAAATGAAAGAAAAAAGCATATTCAACATCTTTAGCCACCATGGGAGTGAAAAATTAAAACTACTTTGAATATCAAGTAGGGAGGGGACTGGGAGGAAGGAGGAGTGAGAAATAAGTAGAGAGATGTCTAAAATTAAAGGACACTTGATGAGTACTATGTAAACATAATACAGTGAGAGATTCATAAATTATATACATGTCTGAAGGGAATCTAAATGAATTCACTAAATAATAAGGGAGACGGAGCCCCAACTGGACATTTCATTACAAAATGAAGTTGGATCACAGATAATTAAGTTGTTGCCTAAAGGGATCCCATGGGAGTCACCAAACAACCCAAGCTGTGGCCAGGATTATAGGTTGTCCTCTACAGACTGATGACAAGGACCTACTAATAACACCTTCATAACTTCTCTTTTACAACAAATTGAACATGTAGAAGTTGAAATGGTGCCTTAATTGAGATTTCACTATGCATTCTAGTGTCCTTGGTACTGAAATGTTCTCTGGCAATTGCCAACTGAACTGAAAATGTGAACACATCCAAAAACCCTTTGATCTACAATAATATCCTGCTTGCAAAATAGCTAGGAAAATAGTTGCACAAACTCTGTGAGAATAAGCAACAAATATCTGATTTGATTGAATAAATACCCACACACAATTGATCCACCAAACACTGCTTGATAAACAAGAATCAGAGACTATATATCCCAGCTACCTACAGTAAAATCAAATGCCAATGTTCTTTAAAAAAGTAATAAAATGTTTTGTAATTGCATTGTGTTATAATCATGATCAATGCCTTGCTCAGTTATTGTCAGGGAATCATCATTCTGCAGCAGACAGGAACAAATAGCAAACAGAAATCAACAGCCAGACATTATGGTGAAAGGAAGAAAACTAAGTTTAAAAGGCTTGCCTGCTTCACATATCTCCCTACAAGCCACAGAAAATAGCATGGAAGCATATGTAGAAAGGGGATAAGAGGCAGAGGTAATGGAGGACTGTTAAGGTCAATACATATGAGTCTATTTAAAGTGTAGTGTGGATTTATTAAGATTTAAATTTAAAAATATACTCACTAATTCAAACACAAGTAAACAGCTGAAGTCATCTTCTGCTCTGTAAGTGAGGAAATGCACCTGGCCAATGGATAAAGCCAGTAAGAAGAAGAATGTGACCCCTGTCCCTTCCCTTTTAAGAAGTTACATATGATGGCAAGAACCACAGTCTCCTTTGAGCTGTATAGCCCACGTTCATGGGTGGAACAAATACCATTACAGAGGACACCAAAATAAATGCCTTCTAAATAAACAGGATTGATAAATAAAAGAAAACACAGAACCTGAGGAAACAGGAACAGTGCATACATGGGGTTTTCCCAATCGGGGTCCCAGTCCTGAATGTAGAAGTGATCACAAGCCTCATCCATAAAACCAGAAGCAATCTCCAATTGATAACCACCAGCTAATGAGAATTTACTTTCCTTCAAAGGAGTCTCAATAGGGAATCAAACTACTTTTAAGTGTAGACTGCATGTCCAGAAATAGATGGGAACACAAAATTTATTCAACCTCATTTGTGGGAGTCATGTCCCATAGTATTGTGTAAGAGTTCCCCATTTTCCTCACTTTTGTAGGTTTTTCATGATATATATTTCCACTCACTTTTTAACCTACACATTGCTTACATATATGTTATGGGTTCAAGGTAAGAATTTTTGGGATTCCTGAATGTACAAACACATGTGTTTAATTCTCAGGCCTTCTCTTGGGCTCTTTTCCTTATGTTTGCCAATTTTGACCAATTCCAATGTGTTAGATTTTCTTTTCATAGTATGTTTTTTTATTATTATCCCCTAGAAACCTTACTGTTTTCCAGTGGGGGATAGAAGTGGGGTGGATTCAGGTAGGAAGTGATGTGGGGAGGATCTTGGAGGAGCTTTAAGGAGCTGGGAGGGGAACCCATAATCAGGGGATATTATGTGAAAGAAAATCTATTTCAATGAATGGGAAAGAAAGATAACCAGTGTTCCAATGTAGTGCTATGTAAACTTCAATTTAAAATTTTCATTTAATTCTATTATGTATATGTGTGCATTTTGAATGTACTTTTATGTGCACATCTGTGTCTAGGTGTACTTCGAAGACAGAAAGGCATCCATTGGCACTATAGGAAGATGCATGGATTTGATAGTGAACTCATCTCCCCCAAAAAAGTTATATATGATTTTAAATGCTGAGACAACTTACCATATTTCACAATATTCGTTCAATCTATTTAACAAAACATCTTTCTTTCTCCTAAGTTTTACTCCTCTAACTCCCAGGAGGCAACAGGATTCTCTTGTCACTTCCACAAGGGTTAAATTAGTTTCATAATCTGAAAACATTCAATCCCTCTACTACAAATTTTCTCTGTTTTCTCTTACATTAAAAGGCACTAAATAATTCATTTATTAATAGAATTGCTTGGAGTTTATTTTAAATATTACTTTGCATTAGAGAAATGTAAGAACATATCCCTTAAGCCCTAATATCCAACAACCAGGTCTTGTAAAATATGTGTCTGAGTGGAAGATTATAGACCAAAATATACAGAAAAGCAGTATACATAACATTTCTAGGCATTATTTATTAGAAGAAACAATGAGAATCATGAGCTTATGCATACATCTTGTATTATAACAGATGTCTCTGTAAGATCACTACAGTTTTCAATAACCATTTATTAAATGAGTGTTCAGTAAGAGGTTTTCTCCCTTAACTTTTGAAGAGAATTTCTCTCTGGTCGGAACAAAATTATGTAGCACTTGGGGATAAAGATGCATCCCAGCAGACCTATACTTGAGGACAAAATGGAAAAGACCTCCACCACCACCATGACCTTGCCCTTGGTGCTATGGTAGACAGGGAGAAAGGTGACCCACACACTACAGAACAACAGCATGCTGAAGGTCAGCAACTTGGCTTCATTGAATGTGTCAGGGAGATTCCTGGCCAAGAAAGCCACAATGAAGCTCCCTAAGGCAAGGGAGCCATGGTATAACAACACACAGTAGAATGCAGTAACTGAGCCCTTGTTGCACACAATGATGATTTGGCCATGCTCAGAGTGTGCATCAGTGTCAATAAAGGGAGGAGAAACTAGCAGCCATATTGTACAGAGAATAATTTGGATGAGGGTACATATGGCAATGATGTAGTTGGGTGCCCTTGAAATCATGAAGAACCTCATCCTTCTTCCAGGGGCTGTGACTATGAAAGCCAAAAGGACAGTCACTGTTTTGGCCAACACGGTGGAAATAGCCACAGTGAATACAACTCCAAATGTGATTTGTTGCAGGACGCAGGTAGCTGAGTTGGGTTGGCCAATGAAGAGCAAGGAGCACAAGAAACAAAACATGAGTGAGATGAGCAATATATAACTAAGGTTCCGGTTATTGGCCTTTACAATGGGAGTGTCATGGTGCTTAACAAAGACCCCAAGAACAAGAATTGTGAATGCAGTGAAGCACAAGGCCATTGAGGCAAGAGCCATCCCCAAGGGATCTTTGTAGTTCAGAAAGACCACAGATTTGGGAATGCACTGGTTCTGCTCTCTGTTGGCATACTGGTCCTCTGGACACCTCACACATTTTTCCACATCTAGTGGAGAAAGGACAGTATGATTAATGCAGCTTTAGCCATTTATTGACTGAATATTTCAATTTAGTGTTTTGAAGAAGCATTGCACTATCTACATTTGTTTCTGAGGATAGAGTTGTAAGACATTCATAATACTCATTCATTATCTTTATGGGAAAAGAAACTAAACAATGAGTATGTTATCTAATTTACTGTGTGTTGATGATGCCATTTGTTATGTTATCAGAAATTACAGATATTTTCAGGGCATGACTTAAACTGGGGAATTGACAGAGGGTAAAATCATTAACCGTTATTTTGCACAGGGTGTATTTTAACGTCTCCAATACCATGGTTGTAGTGCCTCCTGATGTCTTTCTGTCTGTTTTATGAATGCTGTCCTTGTAATATTTGAAGATTGTTTCTTCTATTGGAACCCTTCCTGTGATATGTTATCTAGTTTGAATTTACTACCCCAAATCCAATGATATAGAAGAAATACTAAAACATAATCTCTAGGGACACTTAGAATTCACACGTTACATGCCAATACCAAGTTCTCAATAAAAAAGTAGATTGATTTGACCCAGAGAAAAATAGGCAGGGAATAGGAGACAAAAACAGGAGATAGAGAATGAAGGAGAAGATGAAAACAACAAGAGAGAGGGGAAGAGGTTGTTGGCCATAGAGGACAAAGAACTGCTCTGGATAGAGAGAATACAGATATGGCCTCTTAGAAAATGGTAGCTTATAAAGATGAAAGGGAAAACCCAGGTTAGAACAAAGTATTTAATTTTGATTGGACAGTTTAATTAGGACAGACACAACAGAGTTTTTGGAAACTGGACTCCAATACTTTGAATGCTGGACCTTGATAGTCAGCCTCAGGAGGAGGAAGTGGCCAAATAAGGGAACAGACATTGGTGGCTAGTTTTAAGAATGTAATAGCTTTAGATAGCTATCATTAGAACCATGACCACAGTAGCTCTTATAAAGGGAAACATTTGATAGCGTGGCCTATAGTTCAAAGGCTCAGTCCATTATCATCACGGAGGAACATGGTGCTATGCATGCAGACATAGTGCTGGAAAAGCAGCTGAATATTTTACATTCAAGGTTTCAAGTCTTTTTATCTAGAACAATGCATTTATGGTCACATGTAACTCAATACTTTGTTTAGGGGAACGGAAAGTTGTCTCACTTGTGAAGAGAATATACTGCATTCGCAGAAAAACTGAATTCAGTTTAAGGACCAATGTCGGGGTTCTCACAACTTTCTATAATGCTAACTACAGAAGCCTTGGATGCCTCTCACATGTACATGCAATTATGTACACAAAACCACCAATTTCACATATACGCACATAATTAAAGAAATGATAAAATATTTTTCTTTAACTTTTGTTGTATTTCTTGTTGTAAATAACCTTTATTCTTATGTTTCATATTTAAAACAATTTCATTACAGTTTGTTTAAGTAAATTGCAGTAGGTTGTATGTGCAAGTGCATTGAGATCAGAACACAACTTCTAAGAGTTGGCAATACCTTTCTATTACATGGCTAGGGATGAACTCATCATCAGCTTTAGTGGAAAGGAATTTAACTTCTGAACTGTTTTACTGGCCATAAATGTCCTTTAAGGACTTTCATTATATAGGATGAAAGGCACCATGAGAGAAAAATCTATGTATCTGCCATTTTTTATGAAACCAGCTCTAAATAAATAATCATTTGACTAACATTGGACTGAGGAGGATTGAACAACATTGGTATAACTGTAGCTAGTTGCTATCATACAAAACAATTGTATCTTCTATTTTTGAAATTTTTGAAACTGTGCTGAATATAAAAACATTGATTATAGTACTCCATATTTCCTACTTTATGTGGGAACAATTCTCCACACTCCTCTAGATTTCAAATCAAAATGTTACTTTGAAGGGGGGTCTCTTGATATTGCTTGAACTTCTTTGTATCATACTGAACAATTTCTTATAATTTCTACACTTCATTTATCTTGAGACAGAGGACTTATATTTGGTTTCTAGAACACACATAACAGAGTCCAATGGATCAGAAGCTCTAGTCTATACTCCATTGATTCCCTATATATACATGCTGCTTATAAATTTATGTAGTGACACATACAGACATGTAAATATAAAATATAAATATTATTCAAGATTCATGACTAGAATCTAATCTACATGTAGTTTCAAAGGAGATTAATCACTAGTAAAGACCTTGTACAGAATTCCCTCACATTGTAGTTTCATTATCAAAACTTTCTTTGAGAAAAGGCCACCTGCCATGTATTTTCAATGAGTCAAAGATGTATGTCATGGTATAACATGTTGCTTAAAGTGACATTATTAATGATAAGAGTTCTACAAAAACTAACTTGGGAAAGTGATATGGTTTATTTGTGCAGTGGCCTTTTAGAACCTTTGATCATCCAGTGTGTTTGGGAGAAGATGATCTATATGAAGGATTGATCTCAACAGCAAACACTCACTTGTCTCATTAGAAACTTCATTTTCTGGACAGGGGATGCAATCAAAACAGCAGGCTGCAATTCCCTCCTGCAAGAATTTCCTCAATCCAGGACCACAATCAGCACTGCACAGAGAGGGTGGCATCTGAGGAAAACTATACATATGCTGATATCAGGAGTTTTACTTACTTCTTCCGTAACAAAATTATGTTAGCATGTTGAAATATCAATAGGCTTATTTTATATATACCAAATGAGTGACCACATTAAAATTAGTATATTTTATAATGCCAAATAAGCAAATGAAAACAATCTGATGTAGGTTGAGTAGCTTCCCGATTTTAGAAATATAGGAAAAGGAATGAGTTGTTTTCTGTGGGCAAATACCATAGAGTGCAAAGTGATTTTTTTTTTAGTTAATTTCATCACCTTGACAGAAAGTACATTAAGAGGTTAAAGGGAAGCTTAACTAAAATATTTCTCTCCATTAAACTAGCTGGCTGTTATATTATTTATGCATTTTATTAATGCATAATTGATGTAGAAGTGCCCATTCCACTGTGGGCAGTGCTGTCCCAAGGCAGGGCTGTTCGAGAAGTCAAGTGGAGCATGGCAGTAGACAATGTTCATTCAGGGTCTGTGCTTTAGTTGAGGGATCCAGATTCCTGCCCTGTCTTCCCTTTACTGTAACCCATGAGCCTAACTTCCTCCTCACTTTACTTATGGTCAGTGTTTAGTCACAGCAACAGTGCAACAAGCTAGGATAAATGGATACTGGAAACATGGGAAATATGTCTTCAAACCTCTGACAGCAAATATGAACTCAAATAAATAGCACTACAAAGCATGACAAACAGAGTGTAAAGAGAAAAACAGCTAAGTAGGCAGAGCCTGGTGTATTTCTGGTGACAAAGTGTTGAAGTAATATGCATTGAACTGAAAGGTGGAAAGTTTCCTGAGGCGAAAGGGCTTTATAATGCCTGCAAATATTTGGGGAACTGGAACAATAGTGAGAATGTTTAAAGTTAATTATAGGGTTTCTTAAAGCTTAAAATATAAAAATTTTACGTGATCAAAATCCTGATGATAGGGGTCTATATACTGTTTAACACAGCTGCTGATGGTCAGGTGCTCACTTTAGGTTCTTTGACGAGTATTGAGTTCTGGGTCAGAACCACAGTGTCTCCTATGCATTGGCTCTTTCATGTTGTCCACAATGTGATTAACCACAAATATTCCTTTTTGTTGTGGTTTTCTTGAAACAGGGTTTCACCATGTATTGTTGGTATATCTCAACTAACTATATATAGTAGGTTAACTTATATCACATAGAGATCCGCCTCTCTTGCCTCCCGAATGCTGGAATTAAAGGTGTTTGCAACCAGTGGGCACATTTCTTCCATTATTTCTGTATTTCATGTTTACCATTTCTTTTTGTACTTGCTATGATAGTAAAAACTATTTTGAAGATGAATGGAGAAAATGTATCTGCTCATCCAATTTATTTTTTATTCTTCATTAAATTATTTATTTTATTGCCAACCACAGTTTTCCCTCCCTCCTCTTATCCAGTTCCCTCTCCAACATTCCTCTCTACTACAACACCCACTCCTCAGAAAGGGTAAGGCTTTCCATAGGAGTCAACATAGCATGGCATACCAAGTTGAGGAAGGACCAAGCTCCTCCCTCCTGCATCAAGCTGGCTGATTAATCCCATCATAGGGAATAGGTTCCAAAAAAACAGCTCCTGTTCCAGTGACAGATCTTAGTCCCACTGTTAGGGGCTACAAACAGACCAAGCTACACATCACCCACATGCAGGGGGCTTAGGTAGGTCCCATGCAGGCTTTCTACCTGTTGATCTATACTGACTGAGTTCCCAAAGGTCAGCTGTCTCTGTGTGTTGCCTTGTCATGATCTAGACCCCACTTGCTCATATAATCCCTCCTCCCTCCCTCTATTCAACTGGATGCCCAGAGCATGGCCTAGTGCTTGGCTATGCATCTCTTCATCTGCTTCCAGGGTTACTGGATGAAGTTACTATGAAACAATTAGGGAACTCACCTTTATGATTACTGGAGAAGGCTAGTTCGGGCACCCTCTCTAGGAATCTTAACAGGGTCATTCCTGTGGAATCCAAGGATTTTTGCTGGTACCAGATTTCTCCCTTACTCCATAATGCCATAATTACCCCCTCTATCAAGATATTTCTTTCATTGCTCCCCCTCTCCATCCCTCCCCCAACTGAGAGATACCAATCCTTCATGTCCTCATCACTCAGTCTATTCAGATGATTCCAGCAATTTCCATTTCTTAGGGTGATCCACGTATCCCTTTAGTGTCCTCCTTATGAACTAGCTCCTCTGGGGCTGTGGAGTGTAGCCTGGTTATTATTTGCTTTCTATCTTATGTCTAGTGTATAAGTGAGCACATAGCATGTTTCTGTATCTGGGTTTTAGTTAACTCACTCAGGATGATGGCCTTCATCCAAAGAATGGATAAAGAAAATGTGGTACATTTACACAATTGAGTATTACTCAGCAGCAAAAAAAAAAAAAAAAAAAAAAAAAAAAAAAAAAAAAAAAAAAAAAAAACAATGACATCATGAAATTTAAAGGCAAGTGGATGGAACTAGAAAGAAAAATCATCACTGTCAAATTTTTGCTCATTTCTTTTGAGGCAGGGTCTCTATATTCAACCCTAGCTCACTTGGACTCACTATGTATATCACACTGGCCATAAACTAGGAAGGTTTTGCCTCCCTCTGATCCAAGAGTTTGATTACAGATATGTACCACCATATACACATGGGCTCACTGGGACTTTAATGGAAATTTTTTGAGTTTCTCTTCCTTCAGTACAATGTTGTCAATAAGATTGCCATAGAAAAAAAGTTTTAATGGGATCAGGCTGGGAAAAATTATTAATTAATAAAAAAGAAAACTTTTATAAGTCAAGATGTGTTCCCTCTGTTGTGTTGGGTTTTTGGTTTTCTTTTACTTTAAAACCTTAATGGATTCTGGACTTTGTTAAGAGCACTTTCTGCACATATTTGGATTAGCATGTAGTCCTATGCTTGAATCTATTTATGTGCCCCATTTACTTAACGGACCTGCATATGCTGAACCATCCTTGTATCCCTGGAATGAAGGTATGTTTGTCACAGGAACAGAACTTTCTGTTGTGTTGTTGATTTATATTAGTCAGTGTTTATTTGGGAATGTTTCTACCATGACCATCAAACTGTTTAATCTCTCATTTACTTTATTATGTTCCACTTCTTCAAAATTCTTTCCCTCCATATTTACTGAAGTGATCTCTCTACATTTGTAAGTGAGGTTTGTTTTTAGATGAACAAATGAATGTTGGTTTTACAAAATAATCTTGTTGTTTTTGTATTATGATTAGAGAATGTGAAGATTGACATGGAATTGTTATAATTATTTGCTAATTATTGTCCATTTTTGTTATTGTAATATTTGATACAGTATATAACACTTGTTTTTCTAACTGATATTTAATGCTTGCTGTCTTTCTCTTCTTTGACCACTCATATTTATCTTACTTTTCAGTGTGTAAGAGCTCTTCAGGTGTCTTCCATAGAAATGTTAGAGTGGTTATGAATTCCTATAACTCATATATATCACTGAACATTTGTCTCTCTGGGTATTTGTTAGGGTCCTTAAAGAACTTACAGAATGAATCTCTATCTCTCTGTCTCCCACACTCTGTTTCTCTGACTTTCTATCTCATATATTTGTATATATGGATTCACACAATTTATTAGAATGTCTTCTAGGATGCGGTCTACTAATCTAGCAATCACTAGGTATAAATGGCAATCCAAAAATGTAGAATCTTCTCTGAATTTCTCTCTCATATATTTGTATATATGGATACACACAATTATTAGAATGTGTTCTAGGATGCAGTCTATTAATCTAGCAATCACTAGGTATAAGTGGCAATCCAAAAAAGTAGAATCTTCTCATTCCATGATGTGAAATGTGTCAGCTGATCTTCAGAACACACTTAAATACCTTAGATGTAGGTTCTAATGCCAGTGAAGAAATGGACTTGCTAGCAAGGTGAGAAAAAGCAGACAAAGAGCACAAGTTTTCTTTTTCAATGTCCTATATAGGCTTCCAGCACAGAGTGGGATTTTCAAAATCAAATAATGTAATTCAAAGTTGTGTCTTCCCAGCTTAAGATGCAGATAAAAGATGTGTCTTTTCCCAGGTTAAAAGATGTCAATTAAAGGCATGACTTCCTTTTCTATCTTTCCTTCTCTTTTGGGGGGTTTTGTTTTAGAGAAATGGTTTCACTTTGTAGCCCTGTGTGTCCTGGAACTCCCTCTGTAGAAGAGGCTGGCCTAGAACACAAAGATCCCTCCGCCTCTGCCTCTCAAGTGCTCAGATTAAAGGCATGTACCACCATCACATGTTATAACGCATATCTCCCTATCTCAAAGATCTGGTAACAAATGGATCTTCTTACATCAAGTTAAGTGAAAATATCTCTCAAATGTGCCTTCTTATTTGGGGTTTTGATAAATTCCAGATGTACTCAAGTTTATATCCATGAAGAGTCTTTACAGCTTCCTTTGACTATAAATAACTTTGTTTGGTACAGTAACTGGGTTTGACAGTTATATCTCTAACTGCATGCATTGCATCACTGTTACTCTCCCCTTTTAAGAGAGTTCATGAAGGAAATTGCTGTTATTAAGATGGGGCCTTTCTAGGAAATGGGTTTTTCTCTCTCTGCAGCCTTCATTTTGTTTTCTTTATATGTATAAATCAAGCTTTAAGTAAGATTTGTGACAGGAAGGTTCTTCTCGGATATCAAATGTCCTGTCCCAAGATGCCCACATGACTCCCTATATTTTGGAAATTTATCATTATATTTTACTGGATATACTGTTGATGCCCCGGTGAGTCCTTCTTCTCTCTTCTGTCAATTTTTTATAATCTGACTGTTTAATGGTATCACTTTGTCCCAATATATATTTCATTTTTCCTTATTTTTATTTTTGTCACAATTTGAGTTTTCTAATTCTTCTGCCTTGTCTTCAAGTCTGCCAACTTGTCTTCAACTTTAAATATTCCTTTAGAGAAAAGTGTTACTGAGATATTTTGGATTTATTTTATTTCCTTTGCAGTTTTTACTTTGACTTTTTCATAATTTTGTACATTTAGGAATGCATCTGTCACATGTTCCTTCAGTTCCTTATTGCATGCAAGTTTTTGTGATCTCATTGCATTGTCCTGAAGGTGATTTGTGCCCTTTTTGGCATTTTGGAACACTGTTATAATCATTCTTTGATTTCTCTTTTCAGTATGTCATTGAACATATTTATATTTAAGGGTATGACTGCAACATTTCAACATTTGGTGTTGCATTGATAGGATGACTTTTTTATTTTTGTTCCTGTTTCTGCATTGAAATTTTCTATCTGGGAGTAGAGTAATGCTTGTATTATTCTTAATTTTGTGCATTCTTCCAGTGGATGTTTTCACAATGCTCAAGTGAGGCTTGGTTAGAGCACACTTGAAATTGTATTGCTGCTCTCTGAATGGATATGTAGTTCAGTAGCTGTACCTTCAGATCATATGACCTTTACCCTGATAACAACTCTCCTTATCATTCTAAAAACAATAATTTTCATAGATTGTATTCTATCTGTTCTACCTGAGGTATAACTTTAGATCAAACTTGAAGACTTTTCTGAAGTTAGAACCTTCAAATTACAACCTATTTTATTGTCAGAAAGTTTCAGTTGGATACCTTAAAACCACCCAGATCAGAATTCATTCCTATAATATACCTTAGCTTCATAGTAGTACACATCATTTATAAATTCCCAAAGCCATTTCTTTTACTACCAATACCTCCTACCAACACAGATCATGAAAACAGTCATCATACACTTGTTTGTTTGAGAGAACTATGAAAGAACTAATGGGACCAATAAATGTTCCTCTATTGAGCAATTTTTTTACAGAACATGCTTCAAGGTTGGAGAATTGACTCAACTGTCTATAAAAATTACTGCTCATATACAGGATTTAAGTTTGACTTTCAGCATCCACTGTGAGACACTAAGCTGTCTTTCCACATCCCAGAGATACAAGTCATTTTTGGCATCTATATGCACTACAAATACCAGGGTTGCACAGACATACTTGCAGATAAGAACCCATACACATTTAAAAGAAAAAAATAAATAAATAAAAAACAAAATTATAATTCATAGGGTATCCAAATGGGCCATGACATCATTATCTTAATATTTGGTTAGAGATGTTAGTAATTTAGGACCTGTTGGCAAAAAGGCTTAATGCAAATTATATAATAATAATTAATGTTTTGCATGTGTTTACTTTATTCCTCATTACATTTAGCCTCAGTCATTCAGCATGTATGTCAAAGGTTCATCAGTAAAAAGGACAATCACTGTGTAGTAATCAAAATGGTATCAAAAGGATATTGCTCACTTTACTGGAAATAATATAGTACAGTGATAACTACTAATTTTCTTCTTGTAATAAAAACCAGAAACATGTTCTGGAATTATAAAGAAAATCACTGTATGCATGGTATGCATGTCAGAGACCCTTGAAGTATTAACGAAATATCACATCAAAAACTGAAAAGAAGAAACAAACTAGGAGGCTATAAAATGCTTCTTAATGGAGACAGTCTATTTCATTTCAACAGTTAAAAGGCAGCACAAATGGACCCACTTGACAGTGTTACTGCTATGTGAGAGAAATGATTACAGTTAGGTCAGACCCACCTGTCTACTTCCTGTGGACCACTCTATCACATCATCATATAAATGGAGCTGATGACCATTTGGAAAATATGGACTAAATTCTCCTATCTTCACCTTAAACCTAAATCCGTTTGGGAAATTCCAAATCTGGAAAATGTCATACTCTGCCTGCAGGTTTTCTCTCTGGTTCATATTCACTTTTTCTCCAACAGGATTAGTGAAATGAGTCTTCCTCAGAAAGGAGTGCAGCTGAAAGAGAGGCAGCATTCTATATTGCATGTGCCCTTCCTTGATGTCAGAAAAAATATACTGATTTCTTCTTAAAAGCAATGTTAATGAAGTTGTCCAGGGGAGAAATACAATAAAAGTAAGTGGATAAATAAAAGTATCATGACATTCCTAGATTTTAAATTCTTTCAGAGGAAACTGCCAAACAGAAACACAGACATATATGCTGACACAAAAAATTGGTGAGAAAAATGCACACATACAGAGTGAGAGAGAGACACACACAGAGAGAGAGTGAGTGTCTCTCTCACATCCATACAAACATACATAATACAGATACATACACTATGCACACACATACATGTCAGACCCACACATCAAAATACAATCAGAAATAGACAGCCATAATAATCCAAACAGACACACAGAAACAGAAACCTGAAAAACACAGAGGCTCACACATAAGTGCACATTTATAGACAAATATACACAGGGAGACATACACATATTGAAACCCCTACAAAGAAAAACATTGACATATACAAATTTATGCTCACAATCAAAGACAGATTAACAGACACACACATAGACAGACACAGAAACACAGATATTGATATGTGCAAGAACATACACAAAACACACAGTACTGACATGTTGACACATATACTGAAAAACACACAGGAAGATATACACAGAAAGAAACACACATACACAAAGGCATTGACAGAGGAAAAATGTAAGCTCAGTTCCACAGATAGATATGCAGATAGATATAAACACAATATACAGAGAAACCCAGATAAATACAGATACAAAGAAAATAAGAACATCCTCCCATACACAGTAAGAACCAATCATTCTCACACATGGACACATGTATGTTCTGAAATAAATAACACCACCACTGTTTGCAGTGTAATTACTCACAGAGTGCCAAAGGAGATTCTTCGAGCCTACAGTAGGGTACAATCAGAACATTTCTGAAAACCATCTCAATACACTGATTACCATATATTGACAATTGATGAACAAGGGTTCATCTTCTCATCATGGAGAGGATTAATGAGGAAGGACCATTGTGTTTCCAGTATTAGAAGAGGTGAAATGATATTCAGGTGCTCTGTAACATATTCACTGATATTCCTTGATAAATTGTGTCCTCCACTCCATTGCTTTTGCATTAAGATTTATATCAGACTCTGGCTTTAAGTCCATACAAGGGAAATTTTTCAGAAATATTTCTATTTGATTAATATTTGCTAATCCATTAAATCAGGGCATCTGACAGACTCTAAAAGGCTATGGTTTTGATAACATATAATTTCATCTAATAGAAGAAACACTACCTTCAAGCAGTTACCACCGTGTACTTTCCCATTATCCACATGTTGAAGAAGCATCTCATGGACAGCATGAGCCACAGTATATACAGCATTATATATGTCATAACTTTCATCACCAAAGGCCATGTCAAAAGTCTGTCCCATTAGCCATTGTAATGAGGCATTGAATGAACAATTATTCAGTATCTTACACTTGGAAGCTGAGACTTCACAGTTAAAGTTCATCCATCCCAGCCTTGCAAGGTATTCATCTGTGTATTTCAGAGGGTTCAATGTCTGGACAAAAGTTTTAAAACCAGAAATCTCAGAATGATGCTGTGCAAAAGCTAGTGTCCCATGGGATGAGCCAACTGTGGAGTCTCTCATACTTGTAGTGATGTCCCACTGTGAGGTAGTCACCCATATTCTCTGTATACCAAGTGATTCCCACATTCTAAAGCTCACAGCTAGAGTACTGTCTTTGTCACCATAAATGATAACTACATTTGCAGATGATGTTATGATTTGGTTATAATACACTTCAGCTCTTGATATGTATAAATTCATATTGACTGGTATTATGCTCACAAAAGCAAAGCAGACTGCATTTGTTTCCATCTCTGTTCTCAAATATGAGAGAAATTGGGTACCCTGATCACTGTCAGAGATGGCCAATCCAATCCAGTTCCAGTTGAAGTGAAGCATCAAAGAGACCATTGCCAGGGGTAGAGCTGTGTCCTTGGGGGCCATCTGATATAGATAGGGAAATTTTTCATGATCACTCAGGATAGGATGGAAAGGTCCATAGGTGAGCTGAAGGATCTAGGACACAGGGAGCAGCATGAGGTAATATGCACTTCTAAGAACTTGGAAACGCACATTTTAGCAAAGAATTCTATAGAGAACCTCCTACCTATTATTTTTCCCCTTATCTCAACTTCAAAAAAGAAAAGGAAGCTGAATCAAGTCTCTGGATAGTATCTTGAACCACATTTTCACATAATTCCACACACTCTTCTTAGCATCTTGGTATTGTACCAACAGAATCACAATTTCTTGCAAACCCACACCACAAAAATCTCACCTGTTGAGCTCTGTAGGGATCCAGCAATGTCCAAATCCTCGCAGATGCTTCCCAGTTTGGTCCTGTCAGCACCATTATACACATAATCTCTTCATTACACTCATAATTAGGGGGAGCATATTGTTTTTCTTCAGATAAAGGCATGAAACTGTTTAATTTTGACATATTCTTACAACCACCTTTGGGCCACTGAAATACTAATGACATATTTGGCAAAAGATCAGGGTTCTTATTGACTTCATCCATGGAAAAAGTTAAGGCCAATGGAAACTGGTTGTTTTCAGTTGATGTTCTGTAAGAAGGTATAATATTTATTATGAAAAGAGATCTAAAGATAATCCTTTGTGGTAAATAGAAGGAGCATCTTGAACTGTATAGTATTCCCAACCAGCCCCAAATAATGAAACAATTGTCCTGTGCTGTGAAGGTGGAATGGTATAATATGCTACATGTGGTGATATTTTATTGTGCTGAAATGTGGTAATATTTTATTTGTATGTTAATAAATAAAGTTTGCTTTCAGATCAGAGGAAATAGCATGCCATTTTAAGTAAACACAAAAGTCAGGCAGTGGTAGCACATGCCTTAATCAGATCACTTGGCAGGCAGGGTCTCTCTGTGTTCACAGGCCATAATAGGGAACAGAGCCAAACATGGTGACACATGCCTTTAATCCCAGTCCCAACCATACAGACTTGGAGGTCTGAACAGACAGGCAGTGACTAGGAAGCGACATAACTGGGCTAAGAGCCAATGAGATGGCAGAATAGCAAGGCAATAAAGGCACAGGTAGACAGGAAGTAGCACACACTTTAGAAGCTGTGATATGGTGAAGTAAGGTTAGCTTGTGGCCCTTTCTATTTCCCTGATCTCTAAGGCATTCACGACTATATTTGGCTCCATATTTTGTATTTAATAAGACTGCTTGGAATTCAGCTACATTTGATGACCAACTGTGGGTCAGGAATTCAAAAAACAGCAACTTGGCTGTGACCTTGCAAGTCCAGGCTTGGCCAGATCATGGGGACAGAACTGCAAGAGGACAGAGTTGGAAGAGGCTGGACTGCTTGTGTGGAGAATCTATTAATTATTTAGGATATAAAATAGGTCTACAAAAATTAAGATCACAAAAGGTGCAAATTAGGAGAGATCAATCGTGGACGCTTAATGACTTTCAAAGATTATTTGGAAATATTTCTCATCCATGAACACTTGTTGGGGTAAAAAATGATGAACTGAATAATTTGTTCAAAACATTAGAAGGTGTCAAGGACTTAAGTAGTCCAAGAGAATTATCAGCTGAATCTCACAGAGAGTTGGCCTTGCTGGAAAAGAAAGTACAGGAAGGACATGTGGATCTTGTAGATCCAAAACTCTATTGCATTTTAGTGATTTTACTCTCTAAGCACTCTCCTACAGGAATTTTAATGCTGAGGAAAGATATATTGGAGTGGATATTTCTACCAAATATGCCGAGTAAAAATTTAAAATTTATGTGGAAAGATCTCTGACTTGAGTTTAAAAGGAAAATTGAGACTTCATCAATTAGAAGGAATAGTCCCAGCAAAGATAGTCTTAATTTTAACTAAGGATAACATTGACAAATCATGGGCAGAAAGTGAACCTTAGTAAAGAGCTTGCAATATTTTTTGGGAGAGATTAACATTAAATATCCCAATAGTGATAGATTTCAACTTCTAAAGAGAGCTGATTGGATTTTGTCTCACATTGTAGGGGAAACATCCATATATGGAGCTAGTACATTTTATACAGATGCAAACAAACAAGGAAACCTCACTTTTCAAAGAATGCAAACCTATCATATACAGTCCACACATTCTTCCTTTACTAAAAAGAGAGTAAAGAACAGGACTTTGAAATTAAAGGCCAGGGGTTATGAATGTATGCAAGTGAGGTGTGGAGAAACAGGAACACTTAAGATGTTCACAAGGGTCAGGTCTCCTCCTTCCACTTTTGAAGCATCATTGGAAGGCATAATATGATCACATGCAGAGCATCTAAAATAGTAACTGCATATCTATGTGAAAGCTCTCTGAGACTAGGTATGCCACAAATATTAGTTGCCCTAGCGCATGCATTAAGACCTATATATTAATGGAAGAACCATCAGCTGACACTACTCTATGGCTATTACTTATACCCACTTAGGATGATACTAATTGATATAGAATGTGGTTTCATTTGACTAGTCACCACCTGCTCCTGTGCTATAGAAACTATGAAGAGAAGGGTTGTATGTGATGGAACAAGGTAGAGTCCTTTCTTAACTCAGGTTCCAGCCTTGTAAGTTAAAGTTGTAACTGGGAGAAAAACAGAACACTCTCTGGACAAATTAAAATTAGAAAAATAATTTTGGGTGTTTGTTGATGTGCAGGTTGGAAAAATGGGGGAGAAGATTCAAAGCTTTGTGCTGATTCTCTTCCTCTAGCCCTCATGAAATATTCATGATGATATTTCATAAAACATACAAAGGAACTTATGTATATTCAAAACATTGTTGAAATTCTCTTTTTCCATTGGCACTGCACTGCTGCAAGGGAGAAGACACAACCTGTCACCAAGTCTCTATCCTAGTCTTCATTCTGCTTTCTTCTCCAGGAGCATCTGTGAAGAATAAAACTGGACACAAGAGATGGAATTCTCATGAACAAGAAGAGGAAAGCCAAAGTGAATATATTTGTCCATCTTTATGGCTGAGCAGTATAAATTGTGACATGCCATGCAGATAAGCCCATCAAAAGGGCTGCCATATATGCCCATCTGCTTTTATTTCTGTAGACAAAGAAGAGATACTTGTGCATTCATGATTTTTTTGTCTTTGCTGGTGTTTCCTCACCCCTTGTGAAATCTCTGACATTCTCTACTCTGTGGCACTGCAAGTGATATCTGCAGTCCATATGATTAAAATTGCTTGATACATATATAGGAGGAGAGTTGAGGTAGATTTATTTCCACTCATCTACAATATTTCTGCTTATGCTACAACAATGACAGGCACAGAATATTTACCAAATCATGTGCTTCCATTGTCTTGAGATCCAGTAATTAGGATACATCCAGAAATGTCCTGAATTCTGCTTTTCCAAAACCACCCAGCTCCTAACAGAACCACAGTTCATTTACATGCTAAATGTTGATTTTTAAATATCCAACAAGATCCTGAGAGTATACCAGACCACTGTTCCACATTTAATGTACTACATAAGATATATCACTTCTCCTCCTCCAAACCAATTACTAATGAAAAGACAAGCTGAATATTTGATTTCTAAAACTTGATATTCCTCCATGATCCTCAGTTCACACAGATCAATACATTGTGATGATGCATTTCTTCTGGTTTATCTATTTTTTCTACATTTTTTTTTGCTCATTTTACAATCCAATAGTGGCTGGAAAGAAGACTTTTTTAAATACCTTAGAAGCAAATAGAAACTGTGATATGACCTTCTCATACCATTTTCCTAGTCATCTATTTAGTTTGTATTCTAGAACATGTTCTGTGGATATCATTCTATATAAATAAAACACTGATGGCCAGTGACCAGGCAGGAAGTAGGTGGGACAAGGAGAGAGGAGAATTCTGGGAAGCAGAAGGCTGAGGGGAGAGACACTGCAGCCACTGCCAGGAGAAGCAGCTTGTGAAGACGCCGGTAAACCACCAGCCACGTGGCAAGGTATAGATTTATAAAAATGGGTTAATTTAAGATAAAAGAACAGTTAGCAAGAAGCCTGCCACGGCCATACAGTTTATAAGTGATATAAGCGTCTGAGTGATTATTTTATACATGGATTGTGGCACTGCGGGGCTTGGGGAACCTGGAGAGAAGCCCTCTAGCAACAAACATGTACTGCCAGTGTGAGAGTGTTCCGATGAGTATGGAATGATGAGCCTAGGAATATATTTGGCAACTCTTTGCTTTGGGTCATGATAGGCCAGTGTGAGAATGTTCTGATGAGCCTCTTTCAGTGGATATGGACTTCTGAGAAAGTAGGTATATATGGGCAAAGTCTTTCTATGGGTGTGATATGTCTTGTTTAGTATTTGAGATGGGGCACACAGGACTACTGTTCTCCTCTAGATTTTACTGTACATTTAAAAAAGATACATTTAAAATGTACATGACCTCTGGTCCTGTGATGAGATATGCTGGGGCCCTAAAATGTGGATATACAGGAATGTGAAAGGAAGATTCTGTTGTATGAAGATAGAAAAAAATTCACATTTCTCAGATAGTGTAAATGAAAATTCCAGTGGTCCAGACTGAAGATGGTATCCAGTTTTGTTTTTTATATAATAATTATTTTTAATTAACACACAGTATAAGTGGCTTTATTATGGCAATTAAAACATGTTTGTTGTTGGTATCTTACCCTTTGTCACATACTCATTATACTCATATAACTACTGATTTAATTTCTTAGTTCAAACACGTTCATTATCACTTTATGATGTTTGTGTGCTTGTTCAATTTATGAGACCTGTGTGATGTTTTCTTCCTGATGACTTCACATAGTATGCCAGTCCCAATTCCATCAGGACTATTGTTCTCAAATAAAGCCTCTTCTACTTTCTTCATGTAAAAAGATTATCTATCTATCTATCTATCTATCTATCTATCTATCTATCTATCTATCTATCTACCTATCTATAGATATAGATATAGATATGTGGGCACACTCAGACACACACACACACACACACACACACACACACACAGTGACATACTATAAAATCTAGAGTCTGTGAAAAAAAATCTGAATTTCCAAAGTCTGTCTCTTTACCTAACATGACATTCTACTCCATTCCCAATTCCTGCTAATGACATCATTTACTTCTTACTGGTTGGGTTTGACTCGATTATTTGTATATAAATTCTGTGAGGCTTTCATCTGAATTTGAATATGCCTAAGAGCATTCTGTACCCAGTAATAACATTTGTTTAATTTCATCACTGGTTTCAATAATTTATAAATTGCATACAAGCTATGTATTTAAACTTTTTAAAATCAATATATATGGTATAGTTAAAAATCACTTGGCCAGATTGTACTGGCACATGTTTTTAATCCCAGCTCTCTGGAGGAAGAAGCAAGTGGATCTCTGTGAGCTCTAGGCCAGCCTGTTCTACAGAGTGACTGCTGGACAGCCAGGACTGTGACACAAAGCAACCCTCCCTTGAAAAGGAAAAAAGAAATCACTGTGTGTATATTCAATTGTGGTAATTTGTGAAATGAAACTTTCAAAGTTGGAAGAATGCATTGTAAATAGCAAGAATGAATCTTTTTTATATGAAATGAAAATAAAAATTTTATAGGAAGTCTTTTCTTTATTTCCTCTCCTTTGAGGGGCATCAAGGTTGATTCCATATATTGGATATTCTGAATAATGCTGAAATAAACATCGGCAGATAATGTCTATGTGCTATTCTGAATTATTTACTTTCAGAAAGTCCCATAGGGATTCTATTGGACCTTAAGGTACTGCTGCGTTTACTGACTGAATTAAATGTATGTGTTTATCACAATGAGGACCTTAGTCTCTGCACACACTAAAAACAATGATGGGAATTCCCACAACTACTACATGCTCATTAATTTATTTGGTCATTTTTTAGCTATTTATTCTGACTGTGAAGTTGGATTCCTGTCTGAATTATAGTTATCCATTTTTATAGCTTAAACCTTTGAATGTACTTTCACACTCATATTGTTTTACATAATTAAAAAACAGAAGTAAAAAATACCAGTTATGAAGAAGTCAGCATGACAATTTTTAATTTGGGCAATTTACTTACCATAAACTGCATTTATCATCTTGAGTTAAGTCCAGTACATGCCTACTCTGTTCAGAAATTTTATGATGAAGTAGTCTTGGATTTTTTCATCTAATGAGATGACCATCTGTTCTTTCTTTTTTTTCTTTTGTTTATATGTTTGATACCTTAATTGATTTCCATATATTGAACCATCCTTGCATCTCTGAGATGATCATTTTGATGAGATATTGGACTAGGCTTAGAAGTATTTTATTGAATATTTTTTGGGGGTTTTCGAGACAGGGTTTCTCTGTGTAGCTTTGCGCCTTTCCTGGAGCTCACTTGGTAGGCCAGGCTGGCCTCGAACTCACAGAGATCCGCCTGGCTCTGCCTCCCGAGTGCTGGGATTAAAGGCGTGCGCCACCACGCCCGGCGAGAAGTATTTTATTGAATATTTTTGCATTGATGTTCACTAGGGAAATTGTTCTGCTATTCTTTCTTTATTTGGCTCACTTGTGGTTTGGTTGTCAGAGTAAGTGTATCTCATAATATTAATTAGACAATTTCATTTTGTTTCTACATTATAGAATTATTTGAGAAGATTTGGTGATAAATCATCTTTGAAAGTCTATTTAAATTCTGCACTAAAACCATATGATTGTGGGCTTCCCCCTCCCTTTGGGAGATGTATAATGACTGCTTCTATTTCACTAGGATTTATAGGTCTATTTAAATTGTATATCTGATACTGAGTTAAGTTTGGTCAGAAGACCTATCAAGAAAATTAACCATTTTTCTCGATTTTCCAATTTGGTGGAGTATATGTTATAAACGTGTGTTCTTATGATTGTCTGGCTATCCTTGTTGTCTGTGTTTGCACCCCTTTCATTTCTCATTTAGTTTTTAATCTGGATATTCCCTCTATTTCTTTTAGTTAGTACCGATAAAGTTTTGTTTATTGTGCTGTTTCCCAATAATCAGCTCTCTAGCTTAGTTCACTTGTTTCTATTTTATTGATTTCAACCATAAATTTGACTATATCTTTCTACTCCTCAGGGGTGACATTATTCCTTTTATTGCAAGAAACTTCAGGCATGCTGTAGAGTTGTTAATGTGAGATCTCTCCAGTAATTTTATGTAGGGACTTAGTACTGTAAACTTTCCTATTAGCACCACATTTTTCTTTAGTCCCATAATTTTGAGTATACAGTGTGTTAATTGTCACTGAAGTCTAGGGTGTCATTATTTTTTCTTTATTTCTGTCCCAAACTGCTTTTAATTGATTAAAATGTGTTCAGTTTCCATAAATTTGTAAGATTTATGTTTTTGTTGCTTTTTATATCTTGCTTTAATTCATGATGGTCCTGATATGATGCAGGAAATTGTTTTAATTTCCCTGTACCTGTTGAGATTTCCTTCTTTCTGAGAATGTTAATTTTGGAGAAAGTACCATTTTGCACAGAGAAGAAGTTATATTATTTTGGGTTTCAGTGAAATGTTCTGTAATTATCAGTTAGGACTATTTTATTTACAATCTTTGTTAGTTCCAGTATTTCTCCATTAAATTTTTGTCAAGATGATGTGTCTATTGGTGAGAATTGGTAGTTAATACTTCCACTTAAATGTTTTAAGCAGTATTGTTTTTTTCTTTTACAAACATGGGTGACCTTGTCTTGGGGGCATAAATATTAAGAATTGAAACATTATTTCTGTGGATTTTTCCTTTGAAGAATATGCAGTAGTATTCCTTATACTTTGTACTTGTTTTCAATTGAACACTTTTTTGTCAAATATTAAAATGTCTACACACCCTTGATTCTTAGTTGCATTTACTTGAAATATCTTAATCCAGTCTTTTATCCTGATGTAATGCCTATACTTGATGTTGATGTGAATTTCTTGTATGCAAAAAAGGATGAATCCTGTTTTCCCATACATTCTGTTAGTGTGTTTCTTTTTACTAGTGAATGAGACTATTGATAGTGAGAGATATCAATGGCCAATTGTTTTTGATTCCTGATATATTGTTGGTGTGTGTGTGTGTGTATGTGTGTGTGACATGTTTCATTTGCTCTGCTGAGATTATTTATACCTTGTTTCTTCATGGATGTAGTTAATCTCCTTTGGTTGGTAGTTTTCTTCCAGTAACTTGTATAGGCCTGGTATTGTAGATAAATATTATGTATATTTGGCAGTATCAGAATACATTATTTTCTCCATTTACAGTGACTGAATCCTTTGGTGGATATAATAGTCTACCTGCCATCTTCGTTCTCTTAGAGTCAGTCACACATCAGTCTAGGCCTTTATTGTGAGACCAAAATGAGCCATCTTAGAAATAAGACCAAAATGCTTTCACCCTAAAATTAAGGCCTAAGATTTCTCCTTTTGGGAATAGGCCATTAGTTACTGAAACTAGTCAGTTCAGATTCCAGAAACCAGGAAGTGTAAAAGTACAGAGTCACAAGATAGTCAAGAGGTAATGCCTGCCGGACTATGGAATGTCCTCTCCCTGGTTTCCAGGGTAACTGACCACAGAAATGCCCCCACCTGAGGGCAGCCAATGAGAAATGGTGGCGGGCAACCACTCCCTTAAAAGTAATTTCTAGAAGTCCCTAGAAGCGAGCCAATCAGAATTGTACCTGTACTAGCACCCCTAAATGATGTAACCTTGTGATTTTTCCCTTTAAAAGCTGAGCTTGCAGATAGGTGGGAACTTTCTCCAGCCTCCACTGCATTGGATGTATTGGATGAAGTCCCTGCCTAGGCTTGTATATCCAGAATTAAACCTTGCTTTTGCATTCCGGCATGCTCATATTTGGTGGTCTCTCTGGGGGTTACGATCTGGGCACAACATTTATGACTTTTAGAGTCTCACTTTACAAGTCAGCACTGCATTATTTCACTTGGTCTTTTCCTTCTTGCATTTAATATGCTTCTTTTATTTTGTATGTTTGTTTTTCTGATTATCATGTGCTTAGGGAAGTTTCTCTTCTGGTTCAATCTATTGGTTTTCTGTATGCTTCTTGTACTTCATAGTCATATACTATTGTAGGCTAAAAATTTCTTCTTTGATTTTGTTGAACGTACTTTTCTGGGCCTCTTGCGTTGTGTTTGTCTTTTAGACCTTTTTATAGTTTTGCTCAATATTTTAATCTGTAGTCCTTTTCAGATATAATATTTTCTTTGACCAATATTTCCATTGCTTCTACCATGTCTTCATTGTGTAGGATTCTATTTTCAATATCTCTTATTCTTGAAGAATCTTGCATCTGTATTTCCCATTCAAATTCATAAATTTTTTATTTCCAAAATTGTTTCAAACTTTTTTTAATTACTTCTAATTTCATTTTCAGATCTTTAACACTTTTATTATTTTCCTTCAACTGTTTATTTGTAAAATCTTGATTTGTTTATTTGATTTCTTCATTTCCTCCAATGTGTTTTACTTCTGTGTGTTTTCCTGTCTTTCTTTGTGGTATTTATTCCTTCCTTCCTTATAGATCTGTACCAAATATATGTGGTTTGTTTTAAGGACCTTTTCCTGTGCATCAGCTATGTTGTAATATTTGGAACCTATTGTGGTAGGAAAACTTGTCTCTAGTGGATATATATCTCCTTTGCCTTTATAGATTGTTTTTTATTCTAGCTTCTGGGCATTTTGGTTGGGAGGGTTTTAGATATGGTTACCAATTTCTGGATTTTGTCTTCTTAGTGAGTGTTTTTCTGTTATTCTAGGCCTGTGTGTTCACATATAATGCCTGCTTGTGTTGGAGGCCAGACTACTGGGATAACTTGGTATAAAGAAAGTTGGAGGAGAAAGCCTTTGTGATATGTTGAGGGTGAGGTCCAAAAGAGAAAACAGAGAACAAATCAAGTTTTCATCTCTATTGCAGGAACAAGTCCTGGGTGATTGGATCTCAGCAGCAGTAGGAGAGTTATGAGTCTGCTTTCAGCCTACTTGCCCTGGGAGAAGCAGACTTTGGGTTGACTGGGGATGCCACATGTGCTTGGGGGCTGATAAAGAACAACAACTCGGGTTAAAGAGATTATAGGTGAAAGATCTTTGGCTTGCATTGTTGACATGAGCAGGAGGTCAGTGAGCAGGCTCCTGGGGATGTTCTGCTGCAGCTCTTAGGCTGAGTTGGGGTAATTGGATATGGGGGAAGTATGGGAGGAAAAAGATTTATGGGAAACCTTGCTGATATAGAGGGAGGTGTGGACTTTGGTTAAGCAATATATGCCTGATGTATTTGGGTGCTCTCATACAGCAATGAGTTCTAAAAGGAATGTTAGAAAGGGAAGATCTGTGGGATTCATAGGGAAGGAAAACAGTGGGGTTGTGAAGGCTACCACAGGAGATCCTGCAAAGCTTATGACCAGAATTTGAGGATTGGATCTGGGGGAAAGAAGGAGAAAATAAGGACTGCAGGTATTCTACTTTGATTTCTGCTATGCATGGCTTATTGGTTAAGTGGGAATTTTGCAGGCTTCTTTCTATGCTTTGGACACTAGCTTCTGTCAGATGTGGAGTTGATAAAACATTTTCCCCATTCTGTAAGCTACTGTTTTGTCTGAATAACAGTGTTATTTACCTCAGAGATGCTCTTAATTTCCTAATGTTACGTTTATGAATTTGTTGATCTTAGTGCCTGCCATATCATTATTCTGTTTCAAAAGTCATCTCCTGTGTTGGTGAGCTCAAGGCTATAACTCACTTTCTCCTCTCTCAGGTTTATTGTATCTGGTTTTATATGGAGTTTTAATTCATTCATGCTAGACTTTGTGAAAGTTGTTGAAAATGAATCTCTCTTCATTCTTCTACATACAAAAATACAGGTTGATCAGCATTATATGTTGAGGATGCTGTCTTTATTTCTGTTGGTATATCTGACTTCATGATTTGTTTTAAAGGAATATTTTAGCTATCTTGAGATTTCTGTATTTTCTCTTTTTAAATTTTATTTTATAATGAATTTCATTTTACATATCAGCCACGGATTCCCCTGTCCTCCCTCTTCCCCCCTCCCCTGCCTTCTCCCCCAATCCACCCCCATGCCCACCTCCTCCAAGGAAAGGTCTCCCCTGGGGATTCAGCTCAGCCTGGTAGTGTCAGTTGAGGTAGGTCCAGTCCCCTCCTTCCTAGACCAAGGCTGAGCAAATTGTCTCAGCATAGGCCCTAGGTTCCAAAAAGCTATCTCATGCACTAAGGACATGTCCTGGTCCCACTGCCTGGGGCCTCCTAAATCATTCAAGCTAATCAACTGTCACACTTATCCAACGGGCCTGATCCAGTTTCATGGAGGCTCCTCAGCTATTGGTTCATAATTCATGTGTTTTTACCAATTTGGCTATTTGTCCCTGTGCTTTTTCCAGTAATGGTCTCAATATCTTTTGTTCATAGAATCCCTCCTCTCTCTTGCCAAGTGGACTCCTGGAGCTCCATCTGGGGCTTAGCTAGGGATCTCTTCATCGGCTTCCATCAGTCACTGGATGAGAGTTCTATCATGACAGTTAGGGAGTTAGGGTGTTCGGCCATCCAATTACCAGAATAGGTCTGCTCAGGCTTTCTAAAACCTAAATTTTTCCTCTTTAGATCTGGAAATAATTTTGTCAAAATTTTGATGGGCATTGAATTGAATCAGAAGATTGATTTCTGTAAGCTGCCAATTTTTTCTATGTTAATCTTTTAAATTAATAAGCATGTTAGAGCTTTTTAAATTTTGATTTCTTCTTCAATTTCTTATTTCAAAGACTTGAAGCTTTTATTATACAAGTCTTTCACTTGCTTTGTTAGGGTTATTCCAAGAAATTTTATGGTTTTATTTTGTTTTTTGTCTATTGTGATAGTTATTGTTTCCCTGATTTCTTTCTTAACCCCTCCTGGGAACCATTTGGCATTTGTGTATACAAGGGCTACTGATTGTTGTGAATTGTGTATGTCTCCTACTTTGCTGAAAGTGTTTGTCAGATGTAGGAGTTCCCCAGTGGAAATTTTAGGGTCATTTACTTATTGTTCCATAGCATTAGCAAATAATTACTTTAACTCTTCTATTTGAATTTTCCCCCTAATCTCATTCAATTTTCTGTAGTTCTAGGTAAGACTTCAAATACTATTTTTAACTAGTATGTAGAGATTGGACAACTTTGTCCTCTTTCTGATTTTAGTGGAAATTATTTTATTTTCTTTCCAATCTTATTGATGTGGGGTATAGGCTTGTGTAGAGGTATGTCCCTTGTATCCCTAAAATTTTCCAGGACTTTTGTCATGAAGGCGTATTGGACTTCATCAAACGTCTTTCCTGCAGCTGATGAAATGAACCTTTGTTTTTTTTAGTTTATGGAATACACTTATTGATTTTCATATATTCAAACATTGTGGAAGCTCAGGGAAGAAGCCCACAAAATATAATAGTAAACATTTTTTATGAATTCTTAGACTTGGTATGTTATTTTTGAATCAGTGTTTATATGGTAAATTAGTATGTAATCCCTTTTATCTGTTAATAACTAAATGTGATTTGACTATCACTGTGATGGTGACCTCATTAGATGAATTGAGCAATGTTCCTTCTCTTCTGTTTTTTTGGGATAATTTAGAAGTATTACCATTAACTCGTTTTGAAAGTCTGAAAGAATTCACTACTAAAATTATATGGCTCCAACTTTTTGATTATGAGAATATTAATGACTTCTTTCTTTTCGCTAGTTCCTTAAGTCCTATGTAAATTGTTTATATGGATGAATATGCTCTTTGGTGGTGTACAGATTTTTAAAGGATATCCATATGATTTTCTGGATTTTCTCATTGTCTGTTGTTAAGCCCCTCCACTTACATTTCTGATTTTGTTAATTTGCATATACATTCCCCACATTTTACATAAATTAAATATGTATTGACCATATTGATTTTTCACATTCTCTCAGTTCTTTTTGTATCATTCTCATTGATTATATTTTACTGATTTCATCTCTCAGTTTGATTATGACTTTCTGTCTACTACAATTTGGTGTCATTATTTCTTTTTGTTCTAGAGCTTTCTAGTGTGTTGTTAAATAACTAATATAAAAATACATCTTTTTTAGGTAGTCCCATAGTGACATAAACTTGCCTCTTACAAAGTCTATCATTATGTCCAATATATTTGGGTATACTGTGTGTTCACATTCCTTGAATGCTAGAATGTCTTAAATTTCTTCATTTGTATTTTGATCCATTTTTCATTCATTAGAGATTTTTTCAGTTTCCATGATATTGCAAGCTTCCAGTTGTTGCAGCTTTTTTTTTTTTTAATATCCAGCTTTAACCCATGATGATCTGTCAGAATATAAGTACTGTGACTTGCTATATGTAAGTATATGGTCAACTTTGAAGAAAGATCTCTGAGGTGCAAAATAGACTTTATATTTTTTGTTTTTGTGAAATGTTCTGTTAATATTTGTTATGTCTATTTAGTTTAAAAAGTCTGTTAGTTCCAGTATGTCTCATTTTTTGTGTGACTGACCTGGCCATTTTTGAGAGTGGGGTATTGAAATCTCCCAATATAAATGTGTGAGGGTCAATATGTGAAACTATATAGTAATTATTTGGCAAACTTAAGTACCCTAATTTTGGGGGCATACATGTTAAGAATTGAAATGTCGCCTTCATGGGTATTTACTCTGATGAGTATATAGAAAACTCCTCTATTTCTTCAGATTACTTCTGATTTGAATACTATTTTTTATATGTTGAAGTGAATAAACAAACATGTTTTTAGGTTCATTTTCAAGGAATACCTCTTTCCATCCTCCTAACCTGCGATAATGTCTGTCCTTGACATTGAGGAGTCTTTGTTGGATGCTGGAAATAAATGGGAAAAATTTTCATGTCCATTCTATGATTCTGAGGATTTTTATTAGGCATTTGAGATCATTACTATTAAGAGATATGAATGAGCATTTTTTTAATTAAGAAAATTTTTCCATTCATTTTACACATGAATCAAAGATCCCCCTCTTCCCTGCTCCAGCCCCATGGGATCCCCCTCACAACCCACTTCCCACTCTTCCCCACAAGAAGCCAAGGCCTTTCATGGTGTGGCACATGCAGTAGAAGCAAGTCAAAGCCCCTTCTCCTGGGTCAAGGCTGTGCAATGTGTCCCATCATAGGTATTGGACACCAAAAAGCCTGCTCATGCAGGGAAGTTTTATGCTTCCCTGCCTGGGAGTGGCCTGTAAATATCCACGGAATGTCTCCTCGAACTTGGGGCTGTGTTAAAGCAATGAATGAGATGAGGAAAGTTAGGAGAGGATGATTTCTATGTTTCTCTGGGAACAGGGTTAGAGGTAGAGAACTGATTGCCCAGAATGTAGCCTGCTGCTGATCTGGGGAATGGATTGTGAGATTGGATATGTTGGAGTGGAGGGGAAGGTAATGATCTGCAGTTAGTCTATTAGCATGCATGATTTAATGGAACACATGGTGCAAAGTAAACTCGATGTGTGTTTATAACAGAGATTGTAACATAATCCCATGATGCAACTTGTGTAGCAGTGTAAGAATCATCTGAGTAATTTTACTTTCAATATTTCCTTAGTTCTTGCTAATTGACTGTTCAAAGAAGTTTTATGGTTTTCACATATGCTTTGAACATTGTGGATTCCTGGGCAGATGAAAAAATGACTATTAACCACAGTTAAAGCACCAGTGACAGAGCAAGTCAATAATTCAACCCAGCCATACACTTGTCAATCAAGTCTCTACCATTTAACATGCCTGCCGAACTCCCCAGGTCTCTCTCTTAGTGCCAGCCTAGTCTATTCCCTGTTTTCCATACCTGTTTCTACGTTATCCCAGCCCCAAAATGGGGTAGAGTTTCCCATCTCTACCAGAGTCAACAATGGCCAACAGAATTCTAGGTAGGCCATCCATCCTTGAACGACTTCAACTGTTTTTGTACCCCAAATGCTATCACCCATCCATAACTCTCCAGACCCCAGACCACAATACCCCAGACTCCAAAGCTCTCCAGACCACAATTCCCCAGGGACTCACTGTGAGTGAGTATCTGTACAACTGGAGAACATGTAGGACTATAGATGTCCACATTGGAGGCCCACTGCTATACTATCTCACATTTTGGTCTCCCACTCTATCCACAATCACAAATCTTTGTATATCAAGGTTCCCCAGCACTGACTCGAAAAGAGTCCCCCTGATGGAACAGAGGCCAACTCAGACCCGAGAATTTTTTTCCTCCAAATCAAGTGGAGATGCCTTGAAGAACCTCAGCACTGGAGGGGAAAAAAGAGAGAACAGAAACAGGAACAAAACACATCCAAATAAGAACTTATAAATAAGCATCTAGGCTTATATTCACCACAAACATAGATGACTAGACACAAGTGTAAGTATACAATCAACAACAGCTGAGGCAATATGTCACTAGCAATGACAGCTATCTTACTACAGCAAGCCCTGACTATTCCAACACAATTGAAGTACAATACAAAAGACCTTAAAACCAACTTTTTGGAGTTGGTTAAGGATTAAGGAGGAAATGAATAAATCCTTGAAAGAAATGCAAGAAAAGACAAAGGAAGCAGTGTAGGAAATGAGTAAATGCTTTAAAGTCAAGCACAGGCCAAGCTCCAGGAGTTTAATCGAAGAATGAGAAGAGAGATTCTGTGAGCAAGAGGCATCATGGTCATGATGGTAAATCTACAGAGACAACCAAACCGAGATAAACATTAAACCAACACCTGTAGATCCTCCATGGGAATCAACTAGGGCCTCTACATAAGCAAGGCAGGTGTATACCTTGATCTGTTTAAGAGGCTCCTTTGCAGCAGGATCAGGATAATCCATGATGCATGACCAGCTTTATGGAGCCCACTACCTACAGCTGGATACCTTGCACATCCTTGATGCGAAGGTGGGGGGTTAGATGTGCCTCAATTGAATGTACCATGTTCTGCTGACTTTCTATAGGAAGCCTTACCTTGTCAGAGGAGGGAATGGGGAATGGGTTAGGGAGGAATGCTGGGGGGCAGGAAGAGGGAAGAAAAGGGAATCAGTACTTGGTATGTAAAATGAGTAAATAATTTCTTAATGAAAAATGACCTGAAAAATGAATTAGAAATATTAAAGAAAACACACACTGAGGGAATCCTGGGAAAGGAAAATCTAGGTAAGCAAACAGGAACTACACACATAAGAATTACCAACAGAATACAGGAGATGGAGTAGAGAATCTGAGGCATTGAGGTATGTTGGAAGAAATAGATACAATAATCAAAGGAAATGTTAAATCCAAAAAATTATTAACACAAAACATCCAGGAATACTTGAACACAATCAAATAGCCAATGATAAGAATTATAGGACTAGAAGAATGAGAAGAATTACATTACAAATCCTAACAATATTTTTTTTCAAAAGTGTAAAAGAAAATTTTTTTAACCTAGGAAAGGAGAAGCTTACAAAGGTACAAAAAAAGGTAAAAACCACCAAATAGACTGGAACAGAAAAAGAATGCCCTTGCAAAATAATCAAAACATTAGCAATACCTAACAAAGAAAGAATACTAAATACTACAATTAAAAAGATATAGTAACATATATAGGCTGACCTATTTGAATTTCATCTGACTTTTCAATGGAAACTATAAAATCCAGAATGATGTGGTCAGGTTTCCTTCAAAAGCTAAGATATCACAGATGATAACCTATGCCACTATATCCAGCAAAACATTCAATCCTCATAAAAGGATAAAATAAGATACTCCATAATAAAATCCAATTTAAACGATATCTACCCCAATATACAGGATTACAGATGTTATAGAATGTAATAGAAGAATTCAAAGTAGAGAAGTTAACTTCACCCATGAAATCACAGTTAGAAATAATCTCTTACCAGCAAAGCAAAGAAGCAAAGCATACACAAACACCACCATCAACAATAGCAATTAAAAACCAGAAATGAGCAATCATTGGTCATTGATATATCAGTGGTATGAGCTCCAAAATAAAAAGATACAGACTGACAGAATAGATTTGGAAAAAAAAAATTATTCATCCTTCTTCTGGAAATAATAAATATACCTCAAAATTAAAATAGTCATACGTCAGAGCTAATTGCTAGAAAAATATTTTAAGCAAAATGACCTAGAAAACAAGATAGTGAAGCCATTCTAACATCTAACAAAATGCACTCCATACCAAAATTAATGAAAGGAGATGAGAAAGGATACTACATATTTATCATATGAGAAATACACAAAGATAACATTTCACTTCTCAACATCTACACTCTAAATGCAAGTGCACATTTGTGAAAGAAACATAATTGAAGCTTAAATCACAATTTGATTATCAGACATTGGTAGTCAGAGATTTCAATATCCCATTCTGTCCAAAGGACAGGTCATCTAGACAAAAGTTAAGCAGAGAAATACTCAAGCTATTAGACACTTTAAATCAATGGACCTAACAGATATCTACAAAACAGATATCTACATTGTACTCAAATACAAAAAGCATTTCTTCTTTTCTGGACCTCATAGAACTTTCTCCAAAGGTAACCACATGATTGGTCACAAAACAAGTCTCAATTGATGCATGAAAATTGAAATAACCCCCTGCATCCTATCAGACTACCACAGATTATACCTGAACATCAACAATAAGAGAAAAAAACAGAAAGATTTTCAAGTCATTGTAACTGAAGTCTTTAATGAATGACTAAGGGATCCAAGGAAAGAACAAAGAAATTAATGACTTCTGAGAATGAAATGAATATGAATAAAGCATACACCCAAATTTATGGGACACAGTGGCAGTGGTGGCAAAAAAGTTCATTTTTCCAGCTGTTTACAAAAAAATTGGAGTGAACTGATTATAGCAATTTACAACACACTTGAATGCTCTAGAACAAAAAGAAATAAGCCCCATCCAAGAGGAATAGATACCATTATAATCAAACTGAGTTCTGAAATCAATAAGATAGAAAAAAGAGAACATTAAAAAGAATAAATTTAACAAAAATTGGATCTCTGACCAAATAAAAAAAATCTTATCCAAACTAACAAAAAGATAGATAGCATATCCAAATTAACAAAATCAGAATTTAAAAGGGAGACATAATAATAGACATCAAGGAAATCTGAATAATCATTAGGTCATATTTAAAAACTTGTATTGGAAAATATAAAAGAATTGGATAATATTCTCAATAGGTACATCACATTGTACCAAATTTAATCAAGAACAAACAGTTGAAATGCACCTATAAACCCTGAGGAAATAGAAGCAGTCTTTCACAGTCTCCAAAACAAATAAATCCCAGATCCAGATGGCTTTAGGATAGACTTCTACCAAACATTCCAGTAAGAGATAACATCAATTCTCCTCAAATCATTCCACAAAATACAACCAGAAGGATGATTGCCAATATCACTTTATGAAGCCACAATCATCTGATACACAAACCACAAATAATTCCACAATGAAAGAAAATTACAAACAAATTCCCCTTATGAACATAGATGTAAAACACTCAATCAAATAAGTGCAAACTGAGTCTAAAAACACATCAATATGATCATCCATCATGACCAAATAGATTTTATCCCAGATTTTGAGGCATAGTTCAACATATGAAAATCAATCAATGTAATCCACTATATAAACAATCTTAAAGAAAAACACCACATGGTAATCTCATTAGATGCTGAAATAGCCTTTGACAAAATCCAACAGCCCTTCATGATAAATGTCTTGGGGAAAGAAAGAATACAGGGAACATACCTCAACACAATACAGGCAATTTACAACAATCCTATAGTCAACATCTAATTAAATAGAGAGAAACTCAAACCAATCCCACTAAAATTAGGAAGAAGACAGGGCTGTCTATTCTTTGTATATCTACTCAATATAAAATTTGAAGATTAAGTAAGACCAGTAACACTGGTGAATTAGATCAAGAGGTCACAACTACACACATACACACACATTGCTAAACATAGAGATACTCATATCCATACAAAAATACACACATAATACAGCAATATACTCATTTACACATATTCCCCATACATACTAAGACACACAGAGAAACATGCTGCCACATATAGACAGAGAGACATATGCACCCAAATAGACACACAAAAAGAGAAACAATCAAAACATACCCAGGCCCACACAAATATGCATGTTCTCAGAAATATACACCAGGGAGAGATACACAGACACAAACAACCACACTGAGAGACACTGACACAGACAAATTTATGCCCACATCCAAAGACATACCAACAGACACACACATACACACCCATATACAACAACACAGACGTATTCATGTGCATCCAATACACAGAAACATGCAAAATATCCACATAGGCACATGCAGACACATGCACTGACAAATACAGACAGATACAGAGGAAGACACAATCCTACATATATGTAAAGCAACACAGATACACAGGAACACACAAACATACATCCATACACAATGAAACACATCTATTCACATATGTGAATATGCATGTATTCACTGTACTGAATCACAGCACAATTTCTATGGTAATTACTCTTAGAGTTTTAAGTGAGGTCCCCAAAGCTGAGAGTGGGGGTAGAATCAGCTAAGGACACTTGTGAAAATTATCTCATACACTGATTACAACATATTTGAGAATTAATAAATGGGGCTAAACTTTTCAACATGGAGAGCATTAATAACTAAGAACTGATATATTTTCAGTATCAGTATGGACTGATATTATTTGGGGGCTTTGTACCATAATCACTAATTTTCATTGATAAATTGTTTCTTCCACTTAATTGGCTTTGCAGTAGAGACTTACAGCACTCTTTTGATTTATTTCCACAGAAAGAAAAATGTTCTGAAGTTTCTATTTGGAGACTATTTCTTAATACACTAGATTTGAGCATCTGAAAAACTCTTAAGCACAATGACATTGATGAGAGCAAATATCACCCAATATAGGAAACACTACCCTAATGCAGTTAATAACAGGTTTTTTGCTATTGTCCATTGGCTGATTATCTTCTTGTTAAAGAAGGGCAAGGGACACAGTATGAACAACACTGTATACAGTGTTACTGTCACAACTAAAGGCCATGTCAATGGTCCTGACCATTAGCCATTCCAACAAGGCATTAGATGAGCAGTTTTTCAGTGTCTTACAATTAGATAACAAGACCTCACAGTTAAAATTAATCCACCCAGCCTTTCCAGGTAATCATCTGAGTATTTGAGATGGACCGATGTGTAGATGTAACCAACCGTCTTATTAAATAAGAAACAGAGAACGAATGTAAAAGAGAAAGCCAAGAGGTCAGAGCTCAGAGCTAAAACCTTACCCTTCCTCCTGCGGTGGTCCTACCTCTCCGAAAGAGACCTACTTCCTGTGTGTTTGTCTTTATATAGTCTTTCTGTTCTGCCTTCTCATTGGATGTAAACCCAACCACGTGACTGCCTCTTCACTGCCTGTAAGTACAGCCCTCCAGGTCTTAAAGGTATGTGTCTCCAATGCTGGCTGTATCCCTGAACACACAGAGGCTTACCTAGCTCTGCCTACCAATTGCTGGGATTATAAGTGTACACCACCACCGCCCTGCTTTCCTATGGCTTGCTAATAGCTCTAACCCCCGGGCATCTTTATTTATTAACATACAATTAAAATCACATTTCAGTACAAATAAAATACCACTATACAAATGCCTTGACTAAATTTTAAAACCAGAAATCTCAGCATAGTGGGGTGCAAAAGCTAGAGTCCCAAGAGATGAGTCAAGCGTGAATCTTATCTTACTTGTAGTGACATCCCATTGTGAAGTGGTAGCCCATATTCTCTGCATACCTAAAGATCCACCACTCTAAGGCTCCCAGCTTGAATCCTGTTTGTGTCACTATAAATGACAACTACATTTATGGATATGTTATGATTTGTTTATAACACTCATCAGCTCTTGACATGTAAAAATACTTGTTGCCTGGGAGCATGATCACAAAGGTGAAACAGAATGTTTTTTTTCATGTTGGTTCTCAAATGTGAAAGAAATAAAGTAGTCTGATCATTTTCTATGATGGACAATCCAATCCAGAGCCTGTTGAAGTGAAACATTAAAGAGATCATGGCCTCTCCTAGAGATGTGCCTCTGGGAGGCTTCTGATACAGACAGGGAAAGTGATTATGATCGTTCATGATAGGATGGAAGGGTCCATAGGTAAGCTAAATGGCCTAGGACACAGGAAGGAAGCAGCATGAGGTATCATGCACTCCTAAAAGCACACTTCTGATGAGTATTCTAGAAAATCCCCTTACTTATTACTTTTTCCATCATCTCTGTTTCACACAAGGACATGTGGAAGCACCATCAAGTCTCTGAATTGTACCCTTGAACTACAAAATTGGACATGACTGTGAGGCCAGTCTCCTCCTCACACTCTTCTTAGCATCCTGGAAAGCTACCAGTGAATACAGGATTTCTTGCAAAATCATCCCAAATAAAACTCACCTATTGAGATTTGTAGATTTTTAGGAAGTCCCAATGATGACAGATGCTGCCCAGGAAGGTTTTGTAAGCACCACTGTATACCTGATGTCTTTGTTAGAGACATAATTAAGGGAAGTTTCACGATTTTGTTCAAAAAAATAAGAGATTTTATAATTGTGACACAGTATTATACCCCCTGTTGGTATAGAAGTAGAAGAGTCATATTTTATAAAAAGATCAGGTTTGCTGTTGACTTCAACAACAGAAATAGCCAAGGCCAGAACAAACTGATAGTCTACAGTTGGTGCTCTGTAAATGGAACACTGTTTATTTTGAACAGAAATCTATAGATGATCAATTGTAATCAGGATGAGTCTTATCCTGTACTGAATGGTATTCCCAACCATCTACTATGATTGAAACAAATATACTGTTTTGTGAGATTGAAATGACAGAGAAGCTGGAAGCTTGAAAAATCTTTAAAAGTTGATGAGAGTGCATCTAACATAAATAAGATGAGACTTTGCATTTTCCACAGAGAGGACTGTCCATCTCTGGTTTTGCATGCTTGTTCAGCAGGCAAATACAAGGGCACAGTCTTTGACAAAATGGAAAACCTGATCATAAATTCATTTTGAAATTATTGAACAGTATGAAAAATACATATGGTGCATGAGCCAACTTTCTGGTAATTTTTATGAAATTTTATAAACTCAGTTGGATATAGCATTCAAAGTATGACAGTTGAATGCACAGTAGTCTTTCTGAGACAATATTTGGCTCAAGTACTGATAATTCTTTGTAATTATTGGGTAATATAGTTAACATATTCCCTCATGTTTATCCCTAACTTTTTCTGTTTTCTTTCTTGTTTATCTATTTCAGGAACAAATTTTTTAAAATATTTATTTTGTAATAATTTTAAATATCAGAGTATATCTGTTAAATATATGTATCTCTGTCTCTCTGTCTCTCTGTCTCTGTCTCTCTGTCTCTCTCTCTCTCTCTGTGTGTGTGTGTGTGTGTGTGTATGTGTGTGTGTGTGTATGACAACTACTCATTTATGCCATAAAGGGGCAATGGATTCCATGGTTTGGAGTGACAATTGGCTATAGACTGGTCTGGCATTAAATGCACAGGGATACCCCTATTCCATTTCCCATATGGTGATATTAACAGCATGTTAATGAACTCTAGTATTGCTCACCTATTTTATGTTTATACAAGTATGTTCAATATAATAATACTTGATATATCTGACCAACATAAAATTTCTCATAGAGAGCACATTTTGCATTCATTTTCACTTACAAATGCACATCATTGGCATTGTATTGAAAACTAGGGACATCTTGAAATTGTAGTAAGATTTATTTGTATCAGCATTATATTTTGTATGCTAAAAGATTATAAAGTGTGCTATGTATGGAAGGTATTTATGGATTTTGAAAATAAATATAGTCAGAAAGTTAGTAAGCATAGAACAATTTCATTTTGTGCTTATAAGTATGAGAAGAAGAATAATACTCTTGTCTTTTAACTGATTTTGCATTATCTGACAAATAAGCTTTAAACTCAGAAATACTCTTTTATTAAGAATGATTCACTCAGAGTTAAATACAGCCTGAATCCCACTTAGAAATTGTACCACTGTGGTAGCTTTAGGTACAAATACAGATATACATCTATGCATTTTTAAATAAAAAACATCTTACTATATTCTTTATTATCATATGGAAAAATGTCATTGACATTGTCAGTAACACTCAACAAGAATTCAATATTGTAACTTATGAATCTCAAACACTAACTCCTGCACACTAAACAATAACAATCATCAATTAATTGAACTGTTAGAGCAAACACCTGGACTAAAGTGCTATGTTTGAAAAAAAAAAAAAAACTCTCCAAAGTACACAGAATCAAAATGTGTATATTGCCGAAATTTGTAAAATATGCAGGTCAGCTATAACTAGTAAAATTACAGAAAGAGAAACATATGAGTTAAATGTGACATAAGTGTCAGAGTATAAACAGCTTAGACATAAGGAGAAGAGACACACGCTTCTTAAAAAATAGCAAAGATGTGCTAGTATGTAACTGTTCTCAAGTGTGGCCAAGTATCACATGCCACTGCTGTCACTCAGGCAAGGGACATAGAAAGTAAGTAATCACCACTATTACTGACCCTACATTTCAAAGAATGCAAGCATGTCATTTTCAGTCTACACATCCTTCTTTACCCTAAAGAGACAGTGAAGAACTAGACTTTGAAATTAATGGCCTGTAGTAATACATGTATATGGGTGAAAATAGGGAAACAGGAACACATATGAAGTTCACAGGGGGAAGGTCTCCTATTTTCATTCTTGATGCAGCTTTAGAAGGCACAATGTGACCACATTGCAGAGCATCTGGGAGAGTACCTGAATAGCTATGGAAAAATTCTCTGGGGCTGGGAATACCAAAAATATTAGTTGCCCTAGCACATGCATTAGGAGTGATGTAGTGATCTACTTGACAGTCATTTACTTACACTCATTTAGAATGATAGTCGTTGAATAGATTGGGGTTTTGTTCAGTAAGACACCACCAGCTACTGTGCTGTGGAAACTGTCAAGAGGTGGGATACATGTGTTGGAACAAGATAGAGAGCCCTTTCTTCACTCAAATGTAGCCTGTTAAGTAAGAGGATAACTCGGAGAATAACAACACTCTCTGGACAAATTAAAAGTAGAAAAAGAGCATTGAGTCTCTAAATGAATCTGGGGTTGTTTATTGGTTTGCAAATTGGGTAACAGAACAGAGACTCAAAGAATTCTCTGATTCTCATCTTCCTCCCCAACATGAAATATTCATAATGACATTTAAATAGAAAATAGAAAGAAACTTACTGGGTATTCAGAATGTAGTTGAAATAATCCTTCTCCACAGGCCACTGAACTGTTAAAAGGAAGAAGATACAACTTGTCAACAAATCTCCATCCTTGTCATTGTTCTGCTTCATTTTCCAAAAGCACTTGGGATGCGTGATACTGGACACAAGAAGTGGAATGTGCAGGAGCAAGAGGAGGAAAATCAAAGTGAACATCTTTGTCTGACTTGAAGCCTGATCAGTGTGTGTTGTGAAATGCTGTTAAGATCAGCACATTATATGGGCACCTGTATATTCCAACCTGTTTTTATTTCTGTATGAGAGGCTACTTGTGTGTTCATGATTCCTTTCTTCCAGATGATTTAGCCCCTCTGTAGGAATCTTGGACAGTATCTTCCCTGGGGCTCTGCAGCTGATGTCCATGTAATTAAATTTGGTTTATAAATGTATATGAGGAGACTTCAGGTAATTTTATGACATCACTCATATTTGTGAAAATTAAGGGTCTTTGGAGGATGTCATTTTGGGAAAATTTGTTCCCAGAACTGCTTGAACAATCTGTTTATATTAATGCCTTTAGAAATGATGTCAGTAGATTTTGGCAGATGGTCCACATTGAGATATGTAACAATGGTTCAGGGAGAACTAATAAAGTTAGAATTCATGGGTACATACTGGGAATTGTAGCACAAAAGCCCTGTAGGGAAAAGCAGCTCCATGTTTGCAGCAAGTGAGTTCCACACAGCTTGCATAGTGGAGCCTATGCTACATCTGTGACAGTCACAGGATAGCTAACCAGATCCTGTGCTTCCAATGTTTTGTGAACCGATAATCAGGCCAAATTCCAAAATGTCCTGAATCCTGCTGCTCTACAACTATCCAGCTCTACATACAGCCTTTGTTATATTACAGCATTGAAAAAATGTTTTTAAAATATTCAGTTATTTCCATAACTTCTTCTTATATTTCAAATGCAAAATAATATCTCTCATTGATCCTCCAATCCAAACATTATTAAACAGACGATAAGGCAAATATTTGATTTCTAAAACATTATCTTCATCCCCAAGCCTCAGTTTTAATAGTTCAATTCCATGAGGTGACCCATTTCTTCTGCTTTATCTTTGATTTCCTACATTGTTTTTGTTCATTTTACAGTCTACTAGTGGCTGCATAGAAGTCTTTTTCAAGTATCTTAGAAGCAAGGAGAATCTGGTAACTGATCCTCAGTTTACTGTGTAAATTGCTCTTATATAATTCTCCTAGCTTTCAATTTTTGTTTGCATTCTAGAACCTGCAATGCCAGTGTGAGAGTGCTCTGGTGAGTGTGGCTGATGAGCCTCTTTCAGTGGTTTGGGACTACAGAGAAAGCAGAACAATGTAGGGCAATTTTTTACTGTGTTTAGTGATGTGTCCTATTTAGTATTTGAGACAGGGCATACAGGGCTAGTGTTCTCATGTGGATCTTATTGTACATTTAATAATAAACATTTAAACATTGTATGACCTATGGTTCTATGGTGAGCCATCCTGGGGCCTTGGATATGAAAATGTGGAAATGTGACAGGAAGAATCTTTTGTAGGAAGACAGAGATAATTTACCTTTCATGGAAAGTGCAAATAAAAATTCCCATGCTACAGTTTCAGCATGGTATCCAGTTTTGTTTTATATTGTATAATTATTATTTTTTATAAAAGTAATATACTTTATGTTTTGGCAAGTGACACATGTAGCATGTCCTTTTTTTGGTATTTTTCCCTCTCTCACTCATATGTATTGCTCATCTTACTACTCATTCCATTCCTCTGTCTATATAGTTTCCTTCTGAATTTATGATGTGTGTTTGTGTTTGTATGTGTGCATGTTGAATTAATGACACAAGTGTCATATTTTCCTTTTATTGGATTCACATGGTACCCTATCCCTAGTTCCTCAAGGCCATCAATTCTCAAAAACTACCTCTCCTTTATTTTTGAGTAAAATATTTGCATATATGTGAACATACCCAAAAACATGCACATGTACACATTCTGTTGAGCATTAAGTTTCCATGAGATTATAGGCTTTCTGTAATTTTTGTTGTTGAAATCTAACTTTAAACCATGGTAGTCTGATAGAACACAGGAGGTTATTCCAATTTTTTTGTATTTGTTGAGATTTGCTTTGTGGCCAAGTATGTGGTCGATTTTAGAGAAGGTTCCATCAGGTGCTGGGAAGAAGGTATATTCTTTTTTGTTAGGAAGGCATGTCCAGTAGATCTTGATTGAGTCCATTTGAGTCATAACAACAGCTAAGTCCCTTATTTCTCTGTTACGTTTCAATTTGGAAGATCTGTCCAGTAGTAAGAGTCAGGTGTTGAAGTCTCCCACTATTAATGTGTGGGGTTTATGTGTTATTTATGCTTTAGTAATGTTTCTTTTACACATGTGGGTGGCCTTGTGTTTGGGGCATAAATGTTCATAACTGAAACTTCATTTTGGTGGATCTTTCTTATGATAAGTATGCAATGCCCTTCTTGATCTCTTTTGATTGATTTTAGTTTGAAGTCTATTTTGTGGATATCAGGACGGCTACACTAGCTTGCTTCTTAAGACCATTTGATTGCAAAGACTTTCCCAGTCTTTTAATTCTGAGGTAGTGTCTATATTTGAATTTGAGGTGTGTTTTTTGTATGCAGCAGAAAGATGGGTCCTGCTTTCATATCCATTCTGTTAGCCTGTGTCTTTTTATAGGTGAATTCAGTCCATTAATATTAAGGGATATTAATGACCAGTGATTGTTAGTTTCTGTTATCTTTTGGTGGTAGTGTGTGCGTACTTCTCTTCTTTGGGTTTTACTGCTGTGGTGTTATCTATTGCCTGTGTTTACGTGGGAGTATCTGACTTTCTGAGGTTGGCATTTTCCTTCTAGTGCTTTTTGTAGTGCTGGATTTGTGGATAGGTTTAAACAATACCTATCCAGAAATCTGTCACATGTACATACAAACTCACAATCACATACACACAAACACGAAGATTGTCATATAAAATTTTATAGAGTCTGTGAAAAGACTGAATTTCTAGAGTCTTGTTTAGGTAACATGGTGACTTCCCAATTCTGCCCCATTTCTTGCTAATGACATCATTAGCAAGGACAAGTCCATTGTGTGTAATAACTGAGGACAAATTCATTATGTATAAATAAATCCTGTGAGATTTTCCTCTCAATGCCAATGTGTCTAAAAGAAGTCTCAACCCAGTAATCTTATTTGTTTAATCTATCTTTGGTTCTAAGCCTTTTTTAATTATATAGACTCTGTTTATTTAAACTTCTCTAAAATCTGTGTCTATGGCTTAGTTAAAAATCACTGTTTATATAATTAAGTATAGTAATTGATGGAATAAAACTATCAAAATTCTAAGAAATCATTGCAGATAAAAATAATGAATTTCTGTATAGATGAAAATAAAAATAACAAAATTTTAGCTGAAATCTTTTATTTCCTCATTTTTTGAGTGACATGAATTTTGATTCCATATCTAGTATATTCTGAATGTTAATGAAATAAACATGATGATACAAGTACTTATTTGCTATCCTGACTAATGTACTTTCAGAAGGTTGCATGAGGGGTATGGATGGACCATTAGATACCCTTATATTTACTGACTCAGTAGCTGCATGTGATTACTACAATATAGCTTCTACTCCTCAGCTTCTACTCACCCTAGAAACATTCCCTTTTATTCCCACAACTCCTATATGTTTATTAATTTATTTGGTCATATTTTAACTATCCATTGTTACCATTATGGGAGAATCTTAACAATGGCATTCAACTTTTATAACCAAAGCAATTGAGTGTACTTTTGTATTCATGCTGTCTTTTTTGTTTTGAAAAAAATGGAAAATAAAATCTAATCCTGTTTATAAAGAAATCAAGTTTTTTTTTTTTTTTTTTTTTTTTACTTTTGGCCATGGACTTGGTTTAAATTGTGATAATCATGCTGAGGTATGCTCTCTTTATCCCTATTATCTCTACAACTTTTATGACCAAATGTTGTTGGACTCTTTCAAAGGCTTTTCTTCATCTCATAATGTGATCAAGTGTTATTTCCTTTTTTTCATTTTGTGTATTTGGTAGATTACATTAATTGAGTTGCACATATTCAATCATCCCTGCAGCTGTGGGATGAGGCTGACTTGATGATGGTGGATAATATTTTTGATGCATTATCAGATTTGATTTGCAAGTATTTTATTGAGATTTTGCATATAATTTCATAAGAGAAATTGGTCTGTAATTCTCCTTTTGTGTTTAATATTTAACAGATTTGCATATCAGGGTAAGTGCCTTGTAAAGTGAATTGAACAATGTACCTTCTGTGCCTGTTTTTTGTGGGATAATTGGTTGAGTATTGGTGTTAATTATTCTTCAGAAGTCTTATAGATTTCTGCACTAAAACCATATGGGCCTGGGCTTTTTTTTTTTTTTCCGGTTGAGAGACTTAATGACTGCTCCTATTTCACTAGGGGTTGTACATCTATTTAAATTGTGTGTATGATCTTGAGTTAACTTTGGTAGGTGATGCCTATTGAGAAAAATGCCTACATATTTTAGGTTTTCCAAAATGTTTGAGCATAGTTTTCCAAAGCATGTTCTTAAGATGCTCTGCATTTCTGCAATGTCTGGTGATTGCCACTTTTCATTTCTTACTTTATTCAGTCTGGTTAATGTTTCTGTGTCTTTTAGTTCATGTGGACAGGGACTAACATTTCTTA
>NW_023504651.1:0-9273 GCF_004664715.2 Peromyscus leucopus | reverse complement strand
ACCAATTTAATATTAAGGTAATTTTTAAATAATTATAAAAGTCATCATTTGTCACTAGTATTTGAGGAAAGAAAAAGAATTTTGGCAGCAGAAATGTGAGCTAATTCATGATAGGCCCAGGCATTTGTAAAGCTCTAGCAGTTCCTGGTACAGTGGACCCAGGTCCAGATGGTACTGAGCAACACTGTAAGTCACAGAAGACACACGATGGGTGTGAATTTGTCACTGCTGTGCTTTATACGTAGCAGAAAATATCTAGCAGATAAAAGTAAGTAAAAGGGCCAATAAAAAAAACCAACTTCCAAGATAACTGCATAGAGGTCAACTTTTCTCTTCCCTCAATTCAACCAAATACCAGCGAGTGTTTCTGGGCATATGTCTGTGCCAAGAACTGCCAGTAGCTGCCAACAAATAATAGCCAAACAGCTTGCCTGAGGTGTGCATCTTGGAGGACTCCCGCCTACCGGGGGCCCAGTGTCCTCAGGCCCATCCACTCATCAAAACAACTATAAAGGAGGGGTGGGGTGGAAGCAGACCATGACATACTTCAGAAAAATTCGACCTTTAAATGTACTTAAGTATCCTAACTAGCAATTAAAAACTCAATAGTTTTATATAGAACCTTTTACTCCAATCATACTACGTCTAAGAAAAATACATCCCGACAGAGATGCTATAGCTCTAGTCACAGTCCTGCATTTTTATTCCTCTAGTGAGGAGGATGGGCCAATCAGAGATAGGCAGAAGGAAGAAACACTCTCCAAAGATGGGAAACCAGGAGAAGGAACAGTAGACGTGCAATGGCCCAGATATGCCAGGGGTAACTGGAACATGTCACAGCAGAAGGAACCTGCATCTTTATTTCTAATCATCATTAAACCCAGGTGCATGTTTCACACTGAATCCTATCCTCATAGAAGATATAATGGCCATCTGCTTGAATGCATGATCACAGTAAAGCCACTGATCAAATTGTAACAAATTCTGCTAAAAGCAGATTTTTTTTCCTTTGGAGTTCAGATATCACCAAATTATGATCCCTAACGAAATACAGTAGTGATGCGGAATACAAATACATCTTGGCAGCTGGCTCTTGTTTTCTTCCTAATGGCCAAGTGTCAAGAAAAAGGAAAAAGAAATGAAATTGTCAATATACTTATTTAGCACAGATATTATCAAGGTTATGAGCACTGATTTGAAGGGTGGGGTGTGACTCTGAGACATGTTTTGCCTCGCATAACACAAGGCCCCGGACTGACCCCAAGCATAGAGTATTCAAAGACAGAATGTGTAAGCTCTCTCACCTCCCTACTCATCCATCCATTGACCACAGCCTACATTAGCCTCAGCTCGAAAAAGAAAAAATGGAGGAGGGGGGGCACACAAAAGGGACATGCCCTCTCTGAGTCATTCCGAGTAGCATTCTTTGCTTCCTGATTCATTCAAGTCTACGGAAGGCCTGCCTGAAACAGGAGTGTAAGAGGAGCTCTAAGACCTATCAGATGATAGAGGAGAGGTTAAAAATAGAAAGGAGCCACTACTCATTAGAAAGACACAGGTGCAAACAAAAACGAGAAGAGCGTTTGGTCACACCAGCAGCATTCCTAAAAGACACCATAAATAGGCCTACAAGAAACTAGTGACATCAGACTCCTGACAGCTCCAAGCCACATGGACTGCCCCTCCTCCACGGGCACCCTCAGCTCCTCTCCCTCTACCTCCACTAGAAGAAGCTCCCGCTGCCCTCACACACAGCAGTACCGGGCAGCACTCAACCTACACGGTCAGTCACTGCAGAACTCTTCAGACCTCAGGGTCACAGGAAGCTCCAAACAAAGCCTTCCTGGGGATCCTCTTAGAGCTCTCTTGCACTGAAGGCCAACTTTCTGTTCTAGGTTACCCAGCTGCACTATCGTGTGCCTTCCTATATTAAGACACATGGGACAGCAGAAAGAACGCTAGGCCATTTTACAGTGGGACAGACCAAGCTGCATCTAACGTTGTCTCCCTCCTGTCTTACTGGCGGCCTTAAGAGACTGGCAATCTCCCCGAGCTCCAGTCTGCTCTTGTGAGGACTAAGGCTGCCACCACAGGGGTATGGAGAGATCAGCAATGGTCCTGGCAAGCGGCCCCTGTTCTCCATGCTAGGCCAGCTGTTCTCATCCTTCCCATCCCATCCATGTGCTGACCACACATGGCTCCTGCCTGTCCAGCGGCCTTTGTGAAGTGGATGCTTCACAAAGGCAGAGGTCATAAGCTCACGGGGTATCGACAGTACGAGGTTAACAAGACTTGCCACCGACGAAGCCATCTTCCCAGCTCTGCAGACAACAGACTAGGGTGCCTCCCGGCTCTGCAGAAGTTGTGTATTGTAAAGGCACTGGCCCCCGATCTCTCCTCTTCGCCTCGGATCCTATCAGCTCAGTGAAGACGGGAACCGAGAGCGACACAGTCATTGTTAAGTGCTGTTAAGAAAGGGCTTTCGAATATGTTTTTGTAGAGGTGACCGAGTTGGCACAGCTTGTGAGTTTGGGCAAATGGTGAGTGGGAAATAGGCAGAAGACCTGCTCCAACCTGGCTGCGAGCCTTATTGCTCCACGGCCTGCCAGGCCAGCAGTCCGGGCTTCTGCTGCATTTGCTGCAATGTGAGCCCGACCTGCCTCACTCAAGGGTGGTAGGCCTGGTGCGGTTACTGCCCCTCACGGTACCAGCTAGGCAGCTTTCAATGACATCATTTCAAACAGCTGACTACTGGTGAGACAGACATGGAATTCTTCCTGCCTTCTTTGCTCGGCAGCAGATAGACGTCCAAACAGAACAGAGTTCCAGGGAGCCAGGAGAACAGTGGCCAAGCATGTTTTTCTTCTCTGAAAATCCTTCCTCGGGAAAGAGTAGCACCTCCAGCCTGAGCGGTCAGGAGGGTCCTGAGGGTGGGCGCCAGGCACTTGGAGTGTGTTGCTGTGTCTTGTCGGGAACCCAGTCTGCATTCTGACTCAGAGCACACTGTCAATTAGGAGCCTTGATGATGGTGGCATGTTGCTCAGTAACGGAAGTATTGTTTGGATCAAACTATTGTAGCAAGTGTTTTTTGGCAGGTAGGTCCTGTTGGTACAGAGCCAGGCACACACACACTGACAAGTCTCAGAGTAACTGGTACAGAAATTGCCACAATTCAGAGGTTCAGATTAAACAGTGACTCGGATTATGGGGCAGTGTTCTCTAGACATTTCTACGGCAATTACCAAATAAATTGCCACTGGAGAAAAACATTATTGCTTAAACTGGTCTCTGATGTTCTAGCTCAGGAGCTCTGCCTCTAGAACTCGGTGTGAAGAACACACCCAATTCTTTAACTAGAAACAGCCCTTTTGGTTTGCTGAGATGTTCCGCTCTTTAGCACAGGTTGTCCTCAAACTGGCTGTCATTCCCCTTTCTTAGCCTCCTGGTGCTGGGATTAGAGGTAAGAGTCAGCCACCCTGCCCTGCTAAAAACAGCAGTTTTGTTTGTTTGTTTTCCTTACATTTTATTTCTTTACTTTGTGTGTGTGCAGTTGCATGCACCACAGTTCAGGTGTGAAGGTCAGAGGACAATCTGCAAGAGAGGTGGTTCTTGCCTTCCACCATGTGGGTCCAGGGGATCGAAATCAGGTTGAAGGCATGACCGCAAATGCCTTCACCTGCTGAAGCATCTCATTGGCTCAGAGGAAAGAATTTAGCCTCAGCCCTAATTCTGGGTCTGTCAGCAGCCAGCTCTTGGAGCAACCCACCTGGCACTGGTTTTCTCTCACATCAAGTACAAGCACACACACTTGCTGGGCTCTCATCCTCCCTTCTGCTCTGTTGGTCTGTGACACGTTCTCTGGCCTGCACACACAAACGCACACACACACACATACACACAACACGTAATTTTTAAATATTTGAAAAGATGAAGTAACTGAAGATGACACCTAACATTGACCTCTGACCTCCACGCACACAGATACACATACAAGTACACGCACCACCCACACACACACATGCCTTCCAGAAACCTCCTAGCTCTCACCACCTCCAGCAACAGCAGTCCCAGATAGGTCCCCACCCCAAGGCTTACCCCAGGAAGTGAACTGTGAGGAAGATGTTCAAGAACCTCCTGAGGCAGTCTGAGTAGCTCAGGCTCTCCAAATCTTTCCTGTCTAAATTTGTAAAAGTACAAGTATTCATTAAACACTAGATTCTGTCCCTGGGATGATAGCATTTTCCCCTCACCACCGAGACCTCTGAGGAGGCAGTCCCCAGGTGTATACTACACACACATGCTGATTTTGCCAGCCTTGGTGCAAAATTTGTAATTTTTAAACTACTACGGATGCCTATAATTATTTTTAAACTATTATGGATGTCTACATCATTTAATCACATGTTACTGGTCCACTCCGATTTATTTAATGCCAAGGCCCTGAATAAGGAAGTTAACATCCAAGTTTGACATTGCTGCTATGAGAAAATACCCTGCCCTGAAACACCTGTGTAACATACGCACACACTTTCTACGTGCTCATCCCAATGTCCCCATCCCATGGCATGCATATGAAGTCAGGGGACAGCCTCGGGTGTCAGCTGTAGCCTTCCGCTTTGAGATGGGGTTCTCTGTTTCCCCACTGTGTATGCCGCACTGGAAGCCGCACACGTCCACGGAGTTCCCTGTCTGCCTCCCATCTCCCCACAGGGGTACTGGGGTTACAGCTACAAGTATGCATCTGGCTTTCTGTGTGGGTTCTGGAGTTCTAATCTCAGGTCCTCGTGTTTGCAAGGCAAGATAAACACTGCACCATCTCCCCAGACCTGCCTTGGGGCTGGGAAGAAGGCCCAGGAGGAAAAAAGTCTTTGCTGCCTACGCATGAAGAACTGAGTTCCAATCCTCCACACCCACACACAAGCTGGGCATGGCAGCGTATGCCTGTAACCTCACATCTGCAGGGCTTGCTGGCCAGCCATCCATTCTAGCTAGCTGAATTACTGAGTACCAGGTTTTCTGAGATACCCTGTCTAAAGGGGAAAAAAAAAAAAACAGGAGGAAAGCAATAGAGGCAGACACCCAATATTGATGCCTTGCCTCTGTAGGCTCACACACAGGAATGCACACAAACACACACTCTCGAATGCACACACACATCCACAAAACTATTTTTCAAGATTTATATGTATGTTAGTGTTTCACCTGCACCACATGACCACGTGCATGCCTGGTGCCCATGGAGTCCAGAAGAGGGTGCCAGATCCCTTACAACTGGAGTTGGTCCTGGAACTCAAACCTGGGTCCTCTGTAAGAATAGCAAGAGATCTTAACCACTGAGCCATCATGCCAGCCCCTCCCCCAACTGCTTTTATAGGGTGTTCTTTTTCCTGGAGGGATGTTTATAACTGCAGTATTGTGAAAAGCAGAACTGCCTGCTCAACAAACCCCAACTAAAGTTTTTCTTTAATCAACTTTCAGGAGGAAGACGCTGCAGAGGACAATACGAAGTGTGTTCTGGATTTCCGCCCACCTCTGTCCGCCGCACTGGCTGCACTCTACCATCATGTGGGGTCTACACAAGGCTGCCCCCAGACCATGAGGTCACTCCCGGTGCACCTGTGCGTCATCTGGGCAACCGTCAGCGTATCATTTACGTTCACGTTTCCCACCCCACCTTAACTTCTAACATTAGTGCAGATGTGCCTGACCCACAGGCCACACGGAGAACCACGTACTCAGCCTCCTCTAGTTTAAAAATGTTATTGCTATCCTTAATGGCCTTCTTAAAAAAACAAGACTACTCTTTGGAAAGGAGTGCTGACATTTCAGATAGGTTTTTTAGCAGTGAGACACAAAGAAGAGGATTTTTCCCAGTGTGGTGGTACAAGCCTATGGTCCAAGCAATGGAGAAGTCGAGGCTTGAGGTCAAGGCCAGCCTGGGCTACAGGAGACTAAAAAACAAAAAGTTTTTCTGCTTGCCTCTCAATCTACAAAGGTAACTTAGCTCATCAGAATGTGTTCTTCCCCTAAGAATGGTACCAAAATCAAACACAATAAACTAGATACAATTTATTTCAATCCTCAGGAATCACTTCCCACGTGCTGGCTGGCACCCAGGCATTGATGAACCCATACCAGGAGAATGTCATTCCTTCCTACTATGGGTGTAAACAGACACAGCTGCCGTGCATAGGTAGACAGTCAGTCCATGACCAAGAGGGTAAACTGAGATCTGGAGGGAGCCACTCAGAAGGACCAGGAGAGACTTGATTCAAGACAAGGCCTTTGGGATGGGTGTTCAAGGAGACTGTGGGGCTGCCGATTTCCCAACGTCCACAACAACTTTTACAATGCCTGTGCAGTTTACTGCCTGCCCCACAAGCTCCATCTGGACCTTGTCCCAGCTATTTCAAGAGTGATCAGGAACTACATGCTAATTTGAATTCTAGGCTGACAGGCTCTCTGGTTTACCTACCTTTGGACTTCCAGTATTCACCCAATGGTTCCCACTTAGAAATCCCTTGGAGTAAATGATATAGAGGCTGTATGTAGAAACAGGTACTGAATCCCAGGGGCACCCACAGGTAGGGGAAGATCAGCGGCAGCTCCAACTCTCTGAAACCACAAGCCCAATTAAACACTTTCTGTCACAAGCTGCCTTGGCCATGAAGTTTCTATCACAACAAGAGAAAAGTAACTAATACAACCTCTTCATTAGAACTGAAATAAATGTAGATGGTAGCTGGTGTAACACTTCCTTTGGTGAGCTGATGTGGGGGTTACAGACCCCCACATCATGATCCACCCCAGCCTCTCTTGCCTACCAACTATAGAGATTATTATCCTGTCTCCCACGAACGCAGTTTGTTAGACTCAGTCTCACACTCAGCTGGACTGGGGGCTCATACTTGACATCCCAGCACTCAGGAGGCTGAGGCAGGAAACTGACACAAGTTCAAGGCCAGCCTGGGCTACAAAGTAAGTTCTAGGCCAATGTGGGGCTACACAGAGACACTGTCTCGAATTCAAACAGAAAAACTATAGTAAGTTTAGAAAGCAATGCAGAATCCATGTCAAATGGCCCCCAACTGAAACTGAAGTCCATTATTCTTGGAGAATATTTTCCAAATAAAAGTACCGAAAGGGAAATGTTTTCACTATAATAAGCTGTGAGCATTTTCATCAATGAGTTTTCAACTTCCACCGGTTGAATCATACTACATTCCATGACGGAAGCTGAACAGCTAGAGTGACAGCTGATTTCTACCATCCGAAAGCTTCAGCATCCTAAACGCTCAGGATAGGACAACCTAGACACCGATAGCTGCCTGAGCTTGGGGCCATGAGAAACCTAGAACAAATCAAGATAGAAATTCATTGAATAACAAGACAATAGGTACTTGTACTTATAATAGAACAGAGCCAGAAGTTACTCTGCCTTCCCAGTACAAGGAAGGGGGTGGGTGATTACTCAATGAGGAAATCCATATAACACTCACAGAGAGGACACGTTAAACCACACAAGAGAGTAAGCTAGTTAAACATATTTCTGGCTCATTTGCACGGCACTCCTACTGGAAATAAGTCACTGTGTGACTCCAAGAGGAAAGTGTGGGAGGAGCTTAACACTGCACTGTCTCACACACACACACTCACACACACCTGGGCTGCAGTGTGTGCGGGAAGTGTTCAAAAGCACCTCAACAGGAGTGAGCATCGCGCCTTCCCTCTTCAAGTAGTCTCAGCCAACGACGCAACCCGGATGTCACGAAGTGGACAGTACCCAGCCAACTCAGAGAAAGTTAAATTGCTCAAACTGCTTATGTTTTCAGAGTGGAGGCTCAGATGTCGGTGCTGATGAAGGACACATGAGAAATGTGATCCACGTCCTGTGGCTCCCAGGTGCGGGGTGGAAAATCGAGAACTGGAGGCACAGGCATCCGCTGGTGGTAACACAAAGGCATTTCTCGAAGTCCACACACAAAAGTTACTTCACAGGGGGGTTGCCTTGTACAAGTCTACACAAAGTGGTGAATACTTGTAATCCCAGGGCTGGGAAAGCAAGATAACTCCGTCCTGAGGCTCAATGGCCACCAGCCCAGACCACGTGGAACTGCAGCCCAGAAGGGACTGTCTTCCACCCAAGGTTGCCCTCTGACCTGCACATGCAGGCACACGCAGACACAGACACACAGACAAAAGTGACAGACCTTGTCTCCAAAGGCAAGGTGTGCAGCTCTTGAGGAATGACATCCCAGGCTGACCTCTAGTCTCCACAAACACGGGCGCGCACACAGTCAACATTCTAAACTGCAGAGGGGTCGGCAAGCCACTCCGATCTTAGAAAAAATGGAAGCTGGGCGTGATGGTGCACACATGGATGCCAGCATGCAGTAGCTGAGGCAGGAAGGCCGCTGTGAGTTCAAAGTCAGGTTGGTCTACATAGTGAATTCCAGTCCAGTCTCAGAAAAGGGGAGAGGAGAATAAGAATGATTCAGAATATACACTGGTTGGGTGTAATATAAACTTTGCAGAAAATTTAGCATTGCATTTTTTTTAAAAGCACCTTTCTTTCTGAAGGAGCAGGCAACCCTAAAGGGACAAGGACACCTCTAAGATTCAGTCTCCACAGCACAAAGGAAACAACATGGGGGGGGGGGTCAGTAGTTCAAAGCAATCATCTCTCTCCTAGAGGACAGAGGTTTGGTTCCCGGAACCCACATGAGGTGGCTCATGAATACCAGCTAACTCCAGTTCCAGGGGATCTGACACCCCCTGGCTTACACAGGCTCTTGTGTAAGGCACTTAGTGCACAAAAACTCACACATGCACACACATGTATCAACGTGCTGGCTGGTTTGATGTCAACTTAATACAAGCTAAAGTGGTCAGAGAGGGGAGGAGCCTCAACTACGAACCTCCAAAAGATCAGGCTATAGGCAAGCCTGGAGGGCATTTTCTTAATTAGTGATTGACACCCCAACCCTGGTGGTCCTGGGTTCTATAAAAGCAGGCTGAGCAAGCCAGTAAGCAGCACTCCTCTATAGCTTCCGCATCAGCTCTTGCCTCCAGGATCCTGCCCTGCGTGAGTTGCTGTCCTGACTTCCTTTGATGATGAACTATGACATGGAAGAGTGAGATAAATCCTTTTTCCTCCCAAGTTGCTTTTGGTCATGGTGTTTCCTCATAGCAATGGAAACTATAACTAAGACAATAAATTCATATAACCCATGTTATCAGAACCTTTTTTTAAAGTTACGTGTGTTTCAGGAA
>NW_023504650.1:0-28613 GCF_004664715.2 Peromyscus leucopus | reverse complement strand
GCCTGGCTATCAGTCCAGGTGGCTGTTATCCCTCTTCAGACCCCAGGGCTGTTCTTCCACCCAGCCTTCTGATAACCTCATTTTTTGTTTTGTTTGGTTTTTCCAGACAGGGTTTCTCTGTGTAGCCCTGGCTGTTCTAGAACTCACTCTGTAAACCAGGCTGGCCTCAAACTCCCAGAGATCCACCTGCCTCTGCCTCCCAAGTGCTGGGATTAAGGGCATGTTGCTACCACTGCCGGAGATAACTTCCATTTTATTTCACAGGAAAGAAACAGGAGACCTCAGCATCTCTGCTCAGCCTGTGCCAACAGACTGCCTCTTCTATCGCTACAGATCGCTGCCCGTGATCTAGAAGATCATAAGCAAGCAAGAGACAAGCAATTCAAGCCCTGGAGTGACAGTCAGCCTTGGCCAGGGAGAATTGAAGCTGGGGCCAGGATTTCAGTTTTATGTGTCTGTTGTTTTTTTAGTGAGGTGGTGCCATTTCCTGGGGTGCACAGGTCTGCCTTCTTCTGTAGGCTTCAGAGAGATGCTGCCACAAAGCCCAGGCAGATGGCAGGATTGACTGTCACAATTTCTAAGTAAAATTACTTGTCTTATTTTAAAAAATAGCAATAAAGCCTGGTGGTAAAAATGTAGAAATCTTGCCCTAACAACATTTTATTACAAGTCAGAGGATGCTTTCCAAGCTTGATTTTGCATCATAATCATCAAGATAACTTTAAAAATACAGATTTCTGGGCTGGCAAGATGGCTGGACAGGTAAAGACTCTTGCAGGCAACACTGATGACCCGAGTTCCATCCTCAGAACCTACATGCTGGAAGAATAGAACCAACTTCCACAAGGTGTCCTCTGGCCTCCACACAAGCTTTGTGGCAGGCACTGGTCCCCTCCCAAAATAAATGTCATTTTAAAGAACACTTGAAATGTCATTTTCAAGATCTGTCACTGGAATTCATTTTTTTTTATTATTGAAAATAAGTTTTTTTCATACAATATATTCCGATTAAGGTTTCTCCCTCCTAACTCCTCCCAGATTCCCCACATTCCACCCACCAAAATCCACTCTCTTACTTTCTCTCTCTCATTAGAATACAAACAGGCATCTCAAAAACGGTAATAATAATAATAACATAAAAACAGAATAGGACAAAACAAACAAACAAACAAAAAAGCTGATGAAAAAACACAAGGGGCTGGAGAGGTGGCTCAGTGGTTAAGAGCACCGACTAATCCTCCAGAGGACCCAGGTTCAATTCCCAGAACCCACATGGAGGCTCACAACTGTCTGTACCTCCTGTTCCAAGGAATCTGGCACCCTTACACAAACATACACGCAGGCACAACACCAGTGCACATTAAATAAAAATAAATAAATCTGAGAAAGAAAAAACACCAGAAACACATACAGATGCTTAAACACACACCTTAGCTTTACACAGAAAATTGTAAAAATAGAATCAGAAACCATACTGACTTTATATATATAAGCAAAATATCTGTAAGGTTAAAAAAAAAAAAAAAGACAAAGCATGTGAAACAAAAACACTCCAAAAATACCATGAAGTCCATTCTGTGTTGCCCAGCTATATGGGGTCTAACCCTGAGGTACGGTTTGTCTGCTCAGTGAGACTCCATTGGAAAATAAAGTTTTCCTTTGTGGGTGGTTATCGATTGGAGATGGCTTCTGAGTTAATGATACGGGCTTGTGTCTACTTCCCTTCTCAGCACTGAGATGCCATGCCTTAGACACATGCTGGCCCTGTGCATGCTGCCACAGTCTCTGTGAGCTCTAATGTATTAGTCCTGTTGTGTCTAGAGGGCCTTGTTTCCTTGGTGTCCTCCATCCCCTCTGGCTCCTACAATCTTTCTGCCTCCTCTTTCACAGAATTCACTGAGCTCAAAGGAGAGAGATTTGATGGAGACATCCCATTTCGGACTGAGTGTTCCAAGGTCTCTCACTCTGCACATTTTCCAGTAGTGAGTCTCTCTATTTGTTCCCATCTGCTGCAAGAGAAAACTGTTCTGATGATGGCTGGGCAAGACACTGATCTATGACTGTAGCAGAATGTTGTTAGGAGTCAGTTTACTGCTCTATTTCATCATCATCATCATCATTATTAGGGTTTTTTGAGACAGGGCTCCTTTGTGTAGCCTTGGCTGTCCTAGAACTAGCTGTGTAGACCAGAGTGGACCTGAACTCACAGCAATCCACCTGCCTCTGCCTCCCAAGTGCTAGGATTAAAGGTGTGCCGCCCTGCTGCCACTGCCACCTGCTGATCCATTTCTTCAGCAGAACAGTAGTATTTGGTTTTCTCCTAGGTCCATGGCCTATCTTGTCTCAGGTTCGAGACCACCCAGGAAGTGTCAGACCTGGGTCCCATCTCATGGAGTGGGCCTTACTGCCAATAAGAGAGTGGCTGGTTGCTCCCACAACTTTTGTGCCACTACTGCACCAGCGTATCATGTAGACAGGTCGCCATGGTAGAGATCAGGGTTTGTAGCAGGGTTGGTGTTTACCTTTCATTTGGGAGCATGGAGAGTATGTTCCCATATCCTGAACATTAGTCAATAGGGCTGAAGGCTCTAGGTAGGCATCAGTTTGACTTCTTTCTGTGTTCAGTGAGTTATATAGGTGTTGTCTTTAGCAATAGGGCCTTACCATCAATTTGTGGAAAGCCACAATTAGCCTCGGCAATAACATGAGTTTGGGGGTTTTCATGAGGCCCCTTTGACCAACAACTCAATTAGATGTAACCCACTCCCAGCACTGGAAGTTTAATTTAGTTGTGAGAGATGTCTAGTTGGGGCTCTCTCTCTCTCTCTCTCTCTCTCTCTCTCTCTCTCTCTCTCTCTCTCTCTCTCTCTCTCTCATACACATAAGGTTCAGTAGTTAAGAGTACTCCCTGTTCTCGCAAAGAACCCAGAATCTGTTCTCGCAAAGGACCCAGAATCAATTCTCAGTATCCCTTGGTGGCTCACAACCATCTCCAGGGGCTCAACACCCTGTTCTGACCTCTGTAGACACTGCACAGATGTGGTACACATACATACATTCAGGTAAAGCACTCATACACACACATAAAATTTAAAAATTATAAAAAAGAAGACAAGCAGTTGGTTTGGGTTGATGGTAAGGGTAGATTTGGGAGGTGCTGTGGAATAATTTTTGTACACTGTGAAGATTTGTCACTGTGATTGGTTTAATAAACAAGCTGATTGGCCAGTAGCTGGGCAGGAAAACATTGAGCACAAGAGCCAGTCTAGGAGAATTCTGGGAAGAGGAAGGGCAGAGTCAGAGAGTCCCTGGCAAACATAGAGAAACAAGATGATAATGCCATACTGAGAAAAGGTACCAAGCCACATGGCTAAACATAAATAAGAATTATGGGTTAATTTAAGTGTATGAGCTAGTTAGTAATAAGCCTGAGCTACCAGCTGAGCATTTATAATTACTATGAGCCTCTGTGTGGTTATTTGGGAACAGATGGTCTGGACAGGAAATGTCTGATTACAGCAAGGACTTAGGCAGAAGGTTGGGGCATGGATTATGATAAATATATTGCATACACATATAAACTCAAAAAAATTAATACATATATTCAGAAGTTCATACAAACCATGAAGCAAGCTTTAATACTAAAATCTGCAGCTTTTTCAGATTTTACTGATTGTCAGTGACATTTGTTAGAGCAAAAGAAAATTCAAATCATGTTTTACATTTGGGTGTCTCTACCCTCCTTTAGGTCGCATTTCTTGGTCATTTTTTCCTAATGTGTTGACGTTCTTAATGCATGCAAAATATTTCTGTGGAGAATGCTGTTAAATGGGCTTATCTAATGTTTTCTCCTGGCTAGATTTAGGTTAACTACTCAACAGGAACAGCACAGAGGTGACACTATGTTTACTTAAGAGTGTACTTTGTTTCAGGGAGGGCATAGTACTGATTTGTCCCATACTGGTATGGTGGTATGTCAATGTAAGTCTTGTGTTACAAAGTTGCTAAGTACTTTGAAGCTATGTAGATACTTTTTTACCCTTAAAATTCAAGGGGAGGGGCGCCTGGAGAGGTGGTTCAGCAGTTAAGAGCATTGGCTAGTCTTCCAGAGATCCTGAGTTCAATTCCCATCAACCACATGGTGGCTCACAACCATCTGTAATGAGATCTGGTGTCCTCTTCTGGCCTGCAAGGAAAAGTGCAGACAGAACACTGTATGCATGATAAATAAATAAATCTTTAAAAAAAAATTCAACCCCGGGGGTTTTAGTGTTTGTTGGCCTATTATTGATTCTTTTGTGTGTCTTTTCCCCCTCCTGTGGTACTAAGGATTGAACTTAGGACCTCACACATCCTAGGCAAGCTCTCTACTACTGAACCATGGCCCCATCCCTATTGTTGATTCTTCATTGGATCAATTGCTATGGTTTTATTAATTCAGTGTTAGAATAAATAGAATTACTCATTTGCCTTTGAAAATGAAGTCTATTGTTGGTGCTGGAAGGATGGCTCAATGGTTAACAGTGCAAACCGCTCTTGCAGAAGACTCAAATTCAATTCCCAGCACCCAGGTTGGATGGTCCACAAGCTCTAAGGGATCCAATACTTCTGGTCCTCAGGCACCTGTACTCATGTGCACATTCACACAGACAAATACACACATAATTAAAAATAATAAAATAAATCTTGCTGGTGTGGTGATGTGTGTTTTTAATCCCAGCACTTGGAAGGCAGAGAGACAAACGGATCCTTGTACATTCAAGGCCACCCTTATCTACAAATCAAGTTCTAGGCCAGCCAGAGTTTATATAGAGACCCTGTCTCAAAACAACAATAATAATAATAAAACTTTAAAAATAGGGCTGGAGAGATGGTTCAGAGGTTAAGAGCACTGACTACTCTTCCAGAGGACCCAGCACCCATGTGGTAGCTCATAACTGTCAGTAACTCCAGCTCTAGGGGATCTGATCCCTTCTTCTGGCTTCCTTGGGCACTGTGTACATGTGATGCACAGACATACATGCAGGCAAAATCCCCATGCACATAAAATAAAAATAAATAACTAAAAAAATGAGTGTTTTCTGGACTTCTGTTATCTAAAATCTGTCTTTAGTATAAGGATGTAGACGACAACCACTCAGGCTTTATTTCCCCTCTGTGGTGTGGATCTCAGTCATCTGAAATTAGGTTTGGGTTTTTAATGTTAGTTTTATTGTGTGTTAATTAGGTTTTCTCTTTTTATTGCTGTTTAATATATAAAGTATTAAAATGGTTGTAAATATTTACTAAGGCTGTCCATCTCCTCTTCTATCTGACCCATCTCTACTCATCCACAAGGGTAGCTGGCCTTAGTAATCCCTGGTAATTTCATATGCTTTTCTTTTTGTTCAAATAAACTTGTGCATATTTTCTTTCTTCTCTTTTTTCTTTTGGTTTTGAGACAGGGTTTCTCTGTATAGCACTGGCTATCCTGGAACTCACTTTGTAGACCAGGCTGGCCTTGAACTGAGAGATCTGCCTGCCTCTACATCCTGAGTGCTGGGATTAAAGGTGTGCACCACCATTGTCAGACAATGCCATATTTTTTTATTCCTCTCTCTTTTTTTTTTTTTAACAAAAAAAGTAGCCTGTTGATAATAATCTATTGGCCGCACCCAAGACCTGTGTATACTTTTCTTTATTCACTTAACAACACACCCTGGAAAAAAATCACCTTCAGTTCATATAGCTTTTTCTCCTTTAATAGTTGCAAAGTGCTCAGTGTGTGGATTAATCAGTAGTTTCCAATATATTGTATTTTTTCAAATGAAGATGATCAATTAGGGAGATGGTTCATTGACTAAAGGCTTGAGAACAGTTTGTATCCCTGAAGCCCACAGGAAAGGTGGGTGGACACAGTGCCTGTCTGTAATCCAGTTCACAGGACATAAGATAGGGAGTTTCCTGAGCAAGCTGGCTAGCCATAGTAGCCAAAACAACAACCTTGTGGTCAGCAAGAGATCCTGCCTCCCTCAGTGTGTAAGGTGGAGAGATGTCTTAGACATCACCCCAGGCCTCCATGTGGACACACACCTGCATGCAAACACAAGCACACATGTATACAGGCATGCTGCACACCTAACACACAAGAAAGAAAACAGAAAACACCATAACAACTTTGTATTTATCCTTTTGCACTCTTAGAGGTTTGTCTTCAGTGTAAATTCTTTGTTGTTGTTGTTGTTGTTGTTGTTGTTTTGGTTTGGTTTTTTGCTTTTCAAGATGAGGTTTCTCTGTGTGTAGTCCAGGCTGTCCTGAACTCGCTCTGTAGACCAGACTGGCCTTGAACTCATAGAGATCTGCCTGCCTCTGCCTCCCAAGTGCTGGGATTAAAGGCATTCGCCACCACCACCCAGCCAGTGTAAATTCTTAAAAGTGAGTTTGCTAGGCCAAAAAACTGTGTGTGCATGTTTGTAGAAGAATTGCTAAATGGTCTTATTAATAAAAAACTCAGAGCCAGAAATTGGGGTTAAAGCCTGACAGAGATCAGAAGAATAGGAAAAGCCACAGCTAACCTCACCTTGCCAACTCCTCAGCTTCCAAAGTGAGCTACTTCCTGTCTACCCACACCTATATGCCTTTCTGTTCTGTTCTCTCATTTGCTCTCTCAGCCCAGCTACATCACTTCCTCTTCCTGCCCAGCTCTGTCACTTCCTATCTGTCTGTACAGACCTCCAGACCTCTATGGTTGGTGCTGGGATTAAAGGTGTGTGTCACTATGCTTGGCTCTGTTCCCCAGTGTGTTCTTGAACTCACAGAGATCAGACAGATCCCTACCTCCCAAGTGATAGGATTAAAGGCGTGTGCTACCATTGCCTGACTTCTACATTAATATAGTGGCTGGCTTTTTCCTCTGATTTTCAGGTAAATTTTATTGGAGACCCAGTATATTGGGGGACACAATACATCATCACACATGTTTTAAATATACATTGTGAAAGTGTCCTCCATAAACATTATAACAGGGCCTATGGGAGGATAGCTCACTTGGAGACATGCTTGCTCTATAGGTATAAGGGCCCACATTTGATCCCTGCACTAACATTCAAAGGCAGGTATGGTGGTACACACTTATAGTCACACTCCTGGGAGGTGGAGACAGAATCCTAGGACATACTGGTCAGGCAGCCTAGCTTAATTGGTGAGCCCTATGTACCAATGAATGACCTTGTCTTAAGAAAACAAGGTGATGATCTGGGCATGGTGGCCACACACCTTTAATCCCAGTATTCAGCAGGCAGATCTCTGAGTCTGAAGTCAGCTTGGTCTACATAGTGGATGCCAGTCCAACAAGGGCTAACATAGTAAGATCTGTCTCAAAAAACAGCAAACAACCCAAAGTGATGACTCCTGAGGAACCACACCTAAAGTTGACCTCTGGCCTCCACATATGAACAAGAACACACAGACAGTTACACCTGTTTGCAGTCCATCAATTACAAAGAGTACCTAGTTCCCAACTATTGCCAACAAAGTGTGCGGTAGTCTTGAAGTTCTGCCAGTCTTGTTGGTGAGAAATGGTATCTTAGTAGTGTTTTAATTTGTAATTTTCATTACTGGGAACAGGCTCCTTCCTGTGTGTAAGAGTGTAGCATCTTAACATTTTCTGTTCCTGTCTGCTGATCATTCTTCTACTGAGTTTCTTTCCCATTTTGTGAATCACTTAAATATTAGGTATAGAAGCTCTTTGTCCACGTAAATGTGGCAACTATCTTCTCCCAGATTTTCTTTTGACTTTATCATGTTCTCTCCTATGCAGAAATTTTCACTTTTATGTATCCAAGCTTGTCTCTCTTAGTTCCATTTGGTTCTACGTTATTATTGAGCATGTTCTTCTATATCCACATTAAAAAGGAACCAACTCATTTTCTAAATAAGAATATGTATGGCTTTTTTTTTTTTTTTGAGACAGGTCTTAGTGTCTCAACAGGGTAGCCTAGAACTTACCATGTACCCAACCTAGCCTCAAACTCCTCACCCTCTTGCCTGAGCCTCTCAAGTGATGTGATTCCAGATGTGTGATTCCAGATGTGTGGGCTGGGTCATGGAATCTAGTCTGATCTTTTGCCAATAAAACCTCCCTGGGAGAATCAAAGTGGTCCCCAAAATCCTCAGTTTCCATTCTTCTGCTTACTTCATTAGCCTTTGCATATTTCATTCATTGTTACATTTCCCCAGCTTGTCTTATAATAATAAACTGAAGATAAAGAGACAACTCTGGATGCAGTGCTATGCCTTGGGCATAGGCACACATCGACAAAGCAGGAACTCACTTCTATTATTTCTAGCTTACAAATCCTGATGGGGGGTGAGATTTGGAGGAGGCTTACCCCAAGACAAAAAACTAGATCCAAACCATGGCCTGGGATTGACTTCAAAGCTCACCTTTTAACTGCTACTCTATACCGCCTCTCAATGTAGGAATTTCCAATGTAATTCCCATTATCAAAGGAGAAATGATTCTGTTTATATTCAGTTCCTAACTTCTGTCCCTCGGGGAATGACTCCCTAAGCGTGTGATGGCCGCTTGTGCCTTTTCTACTTCGATCCCACCTTCAGATACGAACTCTCAGGGAGCGAGTCCTTTAGCAGCTCCAGTTTGTGCTGAGTGTCTGCGATGCCTGCTGACCCCATTGTGGGGCTCTGCTCCGGAGAGCTGTTCTCTAGGTTGGAGTAGAAAAGCCAGGAATTACGTCCCATGTGGTTATAACAGCTGATTCACAGACCACGGTGGGAAATCAGGAGTGAAGCCAAGTATATGCCTAGACTCCATCCACAGAGGGAACTGAGGTGTTGGTTAAGCTTTGACTCATGGAAGGTAATGACCAATCTTTCCTTCATGAATGTTCTAGACTTAAACTATGAGCAATTTTGTAGCATGGCAGATCAGACTTCTTTGTGTTGAGTCTTGGAGAATGACTAAGGTCTGAATGGCAGAAACACCAAGAGCCTTCGAGTCCTTTCTGTTGCTGGGATGAAAGAGCAACATGGGGAAGAAAGGGTTTATTTCAGCTTGCAGCTGTGGTTCCGTCATGAAGGGAAGTCAGGGCAGGAGCTACAGCAGAGGCCATGGGGGTGTTGCTTCCCGGCTTGCTCATTCATGGCTTACTCAGCCTGTTTTCTTACACAGCCCAGGACCACCCAGAGTGGGCTGGGCCCTTTTGCATCAATCATTAATCAAGAAAATGCCCCACTGAGTTGCCTAAAAGTCAGTCTGATGGAGGCCATTCCTCAAGGAAGTGCCCTGCTCCTAGATGACTCTAGCAGTGTCAAGTTGATTTAAAAAACAATAACCCCTCCCCAGCACTGTAAATTTCTGTTACCGTACAATGGCATTCTGAATACACAATATGCTCCCTTCCCACAGACCATGGCAGTTTAGTCTTTATGCATGGCTTCTAACTTCTACACGAGGCTTCCCTAACATGCTGCTACTGTTCCTTGCTTCCTCCCTTTGGGTTGGATTGTTCCTTTGGTACAGGAGACCATAAAGGAAAGTGCTATGTGGACATCAGAAGACCTAGAATTGATTTCCCTAGTGTTCACTACAACCTATGTGACCTTAGTAAACTTGCTTAGCCTCTGAGCCTTCCGTACTGAGAAAAGAGAATTGCCGTCAAGTACCTAGAAGCAGGCCGGGCCCCGTGTCAGGTGCCTAGTCCAGGTGACTTCCTCCTGAGGAGGCCCCTGACATGGAGCACTGTAGCATCACCACACTGAAAGCTGGAAACTCAGTGCCTACTCGAAAAACAAAGCAAAACAAAACAAAACAAAACAACGCTTCTAGACACAGGTGTTAAGGATTTTAGCAGTTACCTGGCCCAATGAGACTCCTAATAAACAATCACCAGAGTCTGCCTATAACAGTGGTGCCCACACTAAAGCTGCCTATGGCTAGAAACTGGTTAATTAGAGAGAGAGAGAGAGAGAGAGAGAGAGAGAGAGAGAGAGAGAGAGAGAGAGAGAGAGAAAACCTTCACATTAAGTTGAACTAAAATCAGTTTGCTTCTAGTGTGACATTTGCATGATCATTGAAAGTTAAATTTGTAAGATCTTCAAGCCACTAGCTAGTTTTATGAATGAAGAATGCAAACTCCAGTAGATAAAGTAAGACATAGTTCTCTTTGTAGAGCTGTGCAGAAGAGCATTCTTTCTGGCTTGCATTGTTACCGGCTGCCCAGTAGAGTGTGGCCCTCCCCCATCCTATGAATCAGGCCCTCCCTCCCTCACCAGTCACTTACTTTGCATATGCAGCATTTGTGAGTCCCAGAACTGAAAACAAGAGTGTTGCTGTACTCTAGCCCATTGTGAAATAAGAATATTTGTGAGTCAGATCAGAGTCATTAGACCTGGAAAGGCCAAGAGCTTGAGCTGCACACCCAGCAGAGCGTGGGTGAAATGCAGTAGTCATGAGGCTTTAGTTTTGCTGAGGTCCTCCTCAATGGACACATGGATACTTTGAAAACACTTGTGCCAGGCCCAAAGAAAGCGCTTGGTAATACTTGCTGAATTACTGCAGAATGGGGTTTAAATTTTTTTAACCTCTTAACATAAGATGGTGATAAAGAGAGAGAAGAAATTAAAAAAGAAGGAAAGAAAAGAAAAGAGCTGGGCGGTGGTAGTGTACACTTTTAATCCCAGCATTTGGGAGGCAGAGGCAGATAGATCTCTGTGAGTCTGAGACCAGCCTGGTTTACAAAGCAAGTTCCAGGACAGCTAGGACTGTTACACAGAGAAACCCTGTCTTGAAAAATCAAAAAAAAGAATGTAGCTAGAGTTTTCCCGCCTGGCCCACAGTCAGGACAAATCTCTGTCACCCGCCAGTCCCACAGCCACTCAGACCCAACCAAGTAAACACTGAGACTTATATTGCTGACAAACTGTATGGCCATAGCAGGCTTCTTGCTAACTGTTCTTATATCTTAAATTAATCCATTTCTATAAATCTATACCTTGCCATGTGGCTCGTGGCTTACCGGCGTCTTCACATGCTGCTTGTCATGGTGGCGGCTGCAGTGTCTCTCCGCCTCAGCCTTCCACTTCCCAGAATTCTCCTCTCTCCTTGTCCTGCCTATACTTCCTGCCTGGCCACTGGCCAATCAGTGTTTTATCTATACAGAATGATATCCACAGTACTTCCCTTTTTCTTTTTTTTTTAAAGGAAGGTTTTAACCTTAACATAGTAAAATTACATATAATTTGGGAATTTGGGCATAGCTTCTCTTACTACTTCATGCTGGAGGGGGCACTGTATCTTATGGGGACACAAAGAAAATTTTAGGATTATGGAGTAGTCCTGAGGCTGTATTGTCTGAGCCAGTTGCCTTGAAACCATTTTGGATGTTGGATCATCTGGGCCATGTTGTCATCAGAGACATTTCAGGGGGTCTTGGCTGGTCAAACCTGATGTATCTTAATCTAGAACAAATCCATAGCCTTTGGCTTTCTGTGAAAACAAAAACAGAGCCTCTTTTCCAAAGCAACATATCCTTACATCCAAATTTTGAAGTCAAGATACCTTTAAAATATACATTTTGGCATAACTCAACAGCTTTTGTAGTCAAATGTTTTTCTTCAGTTACAAATACAAAAAAGAACATAATCCAGATTCATCTTTACGTGGCTTGTTTTTTTATATTATCTTGAGCCTATTGCTTTAAACTGCAGCATTCTAAGACTGAAACAGCGCTGGTGCTGTGGCTCCTGGCTCCGCCCACTTCATCTTCCCAACATGGTGGTGGTACATTTTCTGCCAGCTCTGGGAGCCATCAACTCTCAGAAATAGTGGGTCTATGCTTCTGTCAAAGCAGCGTGTAGCCCAGAAACCTCTTTTTTTTTTTTTTTTTTTTTTTTTTGTACTAGCAAAGGCTAAATCCACCATGCAGCTTAATGTGCCACTTGCAGAGTCCTCATTCCCGCCATACTGCAGGTCAAACGCACACATCAGGAACCCACCATAGTAGCTCCAACCGGCAGACTGCTGCTAACTTGAGAGAGACAACTAGGAAGCTGTTTTTGCCTCCGTTTTAGAATCTTTTTTCTCAGGTTTTAGGTGGAAACTCTTGCCAACACGTTGGGCGCCATTTGTAGCTAGAGTTTTCCTGCCTGGCCCACAGTTAGGACAAATCTCTGTCACCCGCCAGTCCCACAGCTGCTCAGACCCAACCAAGTAAACACAGAGACTTATATTGCTTACAAACTGTATGGCCATGGCAGGCTTCTTGCTAACTGTTCTTATAGCTTAAATTAATCCATTCCTATAAATCTAGACCTTGCCATGTGGCTCATGGCTTACCGGCATCTTCACATGTTGCTTGTCATGGTGGCAGCTGGCAGTGTCTCCCTGACTCAGCCTTCCACTTCCCAGAATTCTCCTCTTTCTTTGTCCTGCCTATACTTCCAGCCTGGCCACTGGCCAATCAGTGTTTTATTTATACAGAATGATATCCACAGCAAAAGAAAGAAAAGAAAAGAAAAAAAAGTGTTGTGTAATATTGTTTGTGTTCTGACAAATAAAGTTTGCCTGGAGATCAGAGGGTGGAACTAGCTACTATAACCATGAGGTCTGGGGTCTGTACAGACAAGAAGTGATAAGGCAGGGCAGACACAGGATCTCAGCCCTTTTGGTTGGAGGATTTGGAGAGGTAAGAAGTCACTGGTGGCTGCTCCTCTGCTTCTCTCATCTTTCAGCTTCTACTCTGATATCTGACTCCTGGTTTTTATTGATAAGACTAATTAGGATCACACTCCATCTGGCACCTAACTTTTGGGGCATGAATTCACGAAAAAGCTGCTTGCCCATGGCTTTACAGCCACTGGCACACGCCAAAGCTGCACGTGGGTCACTGCCCAAGCTGGCTAGGTTTCCATTTTTCCCCCCAAGCCCTCTGAGCAAGTCTGGAATTTTTCTGTTGCAGCCTCTCTTCAGCAAACTCTACAGGCACTTGGGCTCCAAATGCTGCCAGAGTTAGCCCCTCACCACTGCCCGGCTCTACCTTTAGGCAGCTTCTGCTGCATGTGCTTTTTCTACACAATCCGCTGTGTGTGTGTTTTTCAGACAGCTGGCTCCTTCACCTGGTGGGTTGTGGGCCTTCCCTAGACCCCCTCATTGGGATGATGCCACACTAGGTAGCTGCCTTGACACCTGCTCGGGCTTCTACTCTTCTGTGCAGCAGCAGTCAGCCTTGGACTTCACTGTTCAACTTCACCGTCATCTTCAGAAGACTTGGTAAAACAATTGGGAATTCTTAAAGGGGAGTTAGTTTTTTTTAAAAAAAGTTTTTTCCCCACGTTAAAAAATGGGAAACACTATTATGATGGAGGGAATTAGGTCTCTGTATGATTATACAATGGATGGTTTAAAATGGAACAATTAAATGAAGGGATAATCAACTGAGATTGACATAATGTTAATAATCATTTTGATAATTCTTAATTTATCCCTAAAAAAGTTGGTTGATATGAATGCCAAGATACAAGCCTTAGAAAAACTTATTAAACAGATCATAGAGATATTCAGATCCAGACAGAAGAATTTAAAGGAGAACCAACCTCACCATTACATTATAAAATTAGAGAAGAACAGCCCAAGGTTATCAAACAACCAACCGTAATTTATCCAGTCACCCTATAGGAACAACTGCCACATGACAGGTGTCCCCAAGGCTGTGTAAGAGCTGAATGGATTCCTGTAGAAATGTTAGGTTTAAAGAGATTAAGAAGACACACATGAGTCTTGCCCTCATCCTAAGTGAATTATCGCATTCACCTTTTTATACTGAAAGCGATCACAGTGGATATATAATTAGATTCAATTCATATTGTCACCACCTGACGTACCAGACCTAAAATTGCGCTCACCAAAGACTGGAAGATGAGCTATGTGAAGATTGGTCGACAAGCTCCACCAGAATCTAAGCTATGGATATCCGCTCTCACCTCATATACACTGCGTGGACCGGACCTGAAAGTCACACCAAGATGGATACTAGTCAACTAAGATTCAATAATTGAGTTGAGGTATGTCTTGTCTTAGACCTCAGAGTGAAGGATTAAAAAAGAGTCATTCCTCTGGAAGAACGCAGACTTCTTGGAGAGCGGTGGCAGTGGTGATGCTGAATTGAGCAACAGGTCTATATAGCGCTAGGTGCAGCAATGTCTAAAGGTTGACATCAACGTTGGACAAAGCATAATCGAAGAAGTTGGAAGCCATCCACATGAGCCAGGCCTCATAATACTAAGTTATAGACAGTTGGCACGAAGGGAATTATTGCCGTGTAACGAATCAACTGGATTAATCTATCTAAAAGAAACTGACTTATGTAAATAGAGTGAGTGCAATAGCCAAAGTCAGAAGCTAGACAGAATAAAGTAGAATTGCAATGTTTTGGCTTTAATGAGAAAGATGTAAGCAATACCAAACGATCACGATGCAAAATGGGCGTGAATGTTAAACCCTTGCACACCACAAGCGAAAGATCAGCCACCCATAAGGAGGAATGGATCAAGATACAGGTCCTCCCTAGATAAGAATCTATGCGAGTAAACCTATGATGCTATGCTTGGATGAGGAGATCGGATGATTCTTCCTAACAGGCTTGAAGAGAAATTCAAAGATGGTCAGGTGTTTTAATTATGGCAAAAACAAAGGTTGCACCTAAAAAAATTGTGCTAAGAACATGCACCACTTCCTATGCCACTACAGTGTTTTCTCTAGATACTACACACTCCCTATCTACATAACCGTCCTCTCCTGCCTCCTGTGAGGTGAGTGCCAAGAAAGAATCTGGCAAAGGCCAGGACTCGTCTTCTGACCCCAAATGAAAAATCGTCCAGGAATCAAGACGAATGGCTGAGTGACAGCAGAGGGCCCTTCCCGGTAACCCTTTACGGCGATATAATGAGCGAAATGGCTCTTAGGGGTCCTTGCGCCTTCCGTTTATCCTCACAAACCTGCACCATGTTCAGTAAAAAATTATAAGAACCAGTTCTAGTCGTCAATAAAAATTCCCTCTGCCACCATCGGTGATATATCTCAGTCCCGCCACGCAAAGACTAATTCCATACAGAGCGAGACCTAATGCCAATATAGGTTGTAAACATGCGGCGATACAATAAGCCTCTGAGCACCTAGGTTAGAGAGCATCATAGAATATGAGAAACTAAGAAAATAGTTGTCATGAGACACAACTCCTACTAAAGATATACACTCATGTTCGCATATTGCTAGTTTCTGTAGTTAGCCATAGAGTCAAAGCATCTCAAGAGTCTAGAGACCAACCAAACAATTTATAGAGAAACGAACAATAAACTTATGAATCTTAACATTATGTTTTGTAGACACAGGGACAGATGTAATCAAATAGAGTTCGCAGCTAAGGTGTAACTTGGCATAACTCCACAGGTGTAGGCCTCTTAAACATTAAGAGAATGAGTTCAGCGTAGTTAGAGAACTCGCGAAACTAACTTAATTCCCTCACTAAGAGCTAAAAATACCAGAGAAGAGTGAAAGATGCAGAAATCTAAACACTCCGATAGTTAGCGTCGCAGATAAATAATGGGATCACAAAACACACTATATAGGAGGCCATATGGGCCCTACTCACTATGAGCCAATAATTTCATGGAGTGTATTTGTAGACGAGCAATGGAATACTAGATACCAGGAAACTTTTAATCATTTACGCGTGGCAAGTTAAAACTTTCAAGAGACAAACCGATCAATTATCTATAGCATCACTGCTTTCTGGAAGGAAAAACATGGCCGGAGAGCATTGTAGTACTAGGAACCTAATGGAGGCAACGGCACAATCTTGGAGATTAAAAAACTCCAAGACTGGTTAACCAGTCTCCAAGTAAAAGGATTTGTTAACAAAACCATATACAAAAATTCCCAAAGGAGATAAGGACTTAAAATTATGGTATCCAAGAAAATTATCAGCTATGAGAGCCTGACGCAGAAGAAGTTGCTTTAAATAATAGAAGAGAAACTACAAGACTGCACATTAGTGAGATCAAGTGTTATCTGGCGAGCCGTATGACTAATAAGTCCTTGAGAGCTCCGTCCTATTGTTTTACGACTGCCTGCTAGAGCATTATCACAAGCCTCACCCATATTTTAAGTGCAGACATGAACAATAATGGTATCTTATAATGATTTTTTACCACATAAACAGACTGCCCTATAGTGAGAGAAGAAATTTAAAGATTTATGTAGAAAAGAGATAATCCTCAGTAATTCAAGAGAGCCCAAGGAAGCATTGTATGAAACTTGTGTGTCAAACTCATGTTACTCAGGTATATTGAGGAGAACCAAAAAGCAGAAATTGTTTTGGGTAGAATTTCTGAAAGTCCACCTAATTTAGAACTATATCTGTCCTTGAGTTAATTTGACTTTGTTTCAATTATCCGACAAAGGAAAAGGCACGGAATACATATGTTCCAAGAGCAAATATAGCTGGTCGAACAATTAATGTATATAATTGATGGGTCCAAAGTTAATCAACAAAGATATGAACCAAAGCAAGAAATTGAGTAATTCGAAATACTCACAAGAAGAGAGAATTTAAACTAAATACGTAAACCTGAACCTCTACAATCCTGATAACCAGGTAGCACCACACTACACTCTCTGGCAAAGCCCAATTAAATAATCCGTTCCCTTCAAGGCCCAATTGATTTAACCCGTCTGAGCAAGATCAGAGATGCTTAGAAAAGCAAAGATTAAAATAAAAGATTTGTAGTGATATGTAACAAAGTCAAAAGAAAGTGCTGAAGCTAAAGTGGCTCAAAACCCTTATGCATTCTGTCCAAAAGTCAAACTATATGCGTATCTATGGTATTATTAGATTTTGCAGAATGTGTTGGCGCTCTTAAATATTAGCGTAAATATTCGACAACATGCGCAGAGAAGAGAAGATTCTTATCACAAATATTGAGAAGGCTGTGCTGGGTTCCCTGAATTAATACCCAAAATAGAACCAAATACGCAAAGATGAATATTACATGAAGTATGACTACATTAAGCCATTTTAAATTCACCTTCACTAATGACCACCTAACTCCAGATAGATACGCAAACTCCACCCCCTTGGATAAATATGAAACTACACACATAAATTAAAATAACCCATGATGCGCCTACCAGGCCCTCTAGCACAATGATGAAAATTGATCAACTATTGCGTAGGAAATGTGCTAGAAGCCTCTAGATATTTTCATGTGAGAGAAACAAACATCACTTGTCACCTAACCTCATCATGAGCAGGGTTATGTACAAACGAGAAGATCTCTCTACAATTTTTACAAACCTTTGCATCCTCGAGAGAGCTTATACCACACAGCACAAGCGCAATACTTTCCTTATATGTATAGAATGTTCCCAAACCCTTGACTAATGTTAATGTTATAACCTTGCACTACAATAGCAACCGGAAAATCCCTCTCTCCAATGCATCCTATACCAACAAAAAGCGTGAATGGATAGCTATACCCATTGATATCACCCTCACTCTATATACCAAGAATCCGACAATTCTTAGCGCAGAGGTGTGTACATGTTGTGGACTCTCTTAATAGCAGGGTATTGTATAATGGAAAATTAAAAGATGGCTGTATATTACGAGCTCTGCGATGTTCCAATTTTGAGTATCGCGTATGCTATGCGAGTTCTCTCAAATTGTAAGAGTGAGAATGTCTAAGTGAGTCCTTTGAGAAAAGGCTGACTCATTGTAACCAGCAACAGCCATTAATGTGACACGCTCTATGAGGACATCTCCAAATGGAGGTTTGATATAGCGTACCCCAGCATTAATTATTACGATCAATGCTGCCTGGCACTAGTATACTGTACTGTTGGTTCGTCCTGATCGTAGTGTAATAGTATTCTTTCACCAAGCTCTTGTACATGAACTTTCCTTCTCATTAAATTGGAATTATGATTGAAGTGAAGGGTTTGTACTGTTCCTATGCATCACTCACATCAGGAAATGCTGGTGCTCACATGCGAGCCAACTACGGTGAAGTGCGTGCGAAGACATTGCTGGTGACAGAAGCTCTATCCAAACCCCCTCAGGCAGGCAAGGAGATGAGGTGAGAACACCATGCCTTTCCCCAACTTCTCTCTCTATCTAATTGAGGAGAAGGGCAGGTCCAGCTGCAAGTTGTGTGCAGCAAGCCAGTGCGCTCCATGTCAGTCGAGATGATAAGGAAACGATGAAATGAATGCGTGAAAGTTATGCTCCTCCCTATGACACAATCTTTCTTCGCTATGTCTGCTGCACATCCTACGCCGAAAATGTCGGGCGGAAATGCCCCTCCCTTATGAAACAATGAACATTCTTCCCCCTACTTGCCACGGAACAGTAAGGTACCTATTCCATACTCTGTGCTACACTAAATCCGTTCCTTTCTAGTAGGTTAATATGGTCGATTAATAAGGTCTTTCTGGTGTTTTGCACCTTTGAGACTGGCTGCGTTATATTATTCCTGCTAGCATCCCACCGAGCATGTTGCTGATCTATGAACTCGACTAGTGTAATACAAATTCAGTGTGAGGCCTCAAACTTCATGACAATCCTGCGCTCACTCTCACAAGTGCTGGTATGCACTAGGCTGAGCCTCTACACCTAGGAGGTTTGTCTTCTGCTTGTTGCCCTGGGGATGGAAGCTCTAAGGCACACCATGTGCGAAGCAGCTGCTACTAAAGAGCTAGTGCGATATGCTCAGCTGCGTCACTCAATAAGCAAAGCCCTCCCAGCCCCTTGGGCTATGTACCACTTGAGTAGAACCCATTTATAAAAAACTTAGAAAAGGCAAGGTTACTTCAAATACGCAACCCATCACTTTTCTACTTAGTATAGTCGCAAGATAGTGCACCATAGGAACTAGCTGGTGTTCTGGTCACATCAGTGTTCTTAGTCCCTATTATGCTAACACCCAATCTCCCCCTTCGCGTAGATGAAAAGGCTCTCCCTTCCTGCTGAACTAGGCCGTACATTAATTAACGTAAAGTGGGCAAAATGTGACACCATCGTCAACCTTGCTTGAAAAATTGCCAAAACCACACTGGGGTGGTTGCGCACCTCAAACCACCCATGAACCCAGCACCCAGGAGGCACACAGACAGAGAGATGGAGAGATCCAGATCGGCCTGGGCTACAAAGCGAGACCCTGTCCCATAAATTATACTATAACCGATGCGTCCGCTTGGTAGTACCCGAGGCTTCCTAGTACACACAGATTCCCTTGGGATGTTTCAAATTATATACAGCAACCTGAAGCAAAAAAATATGTATGAAGCCGTAATAAATAGGAAAGCCTGTTTTAAAAACAAATTTAAGAAAAGAAATTAAATCCAGATCCCTAATACTTACAACTTTCACCCTGATAGACTTGTGAATACTTATGCGAGCTTGAGAGTCCTCACCTTACATTCTGAATCTCTACAGTCAACTTGTCCAAGGGATTAAGCCTCGAGATCGAATATTCCTTCCAATCCTGTTCGAGTCCAACCTTGATTAAAGGCGTTTACAAAAGGTATGGGCAACACTAGCGAACCCCACACAATACAGGTTGAGAGGAGGGAGCGCTGACTACTGGTTTTGGTCCCTGTACCTTCTCAGTCCCACTCACGTTCACGAGTCTATCTTAAGTGATTAGAGCAAAAGACACGATAGTCCACTAGGAATGCCTCTGCACACCATCAGCGATGTGGCACCTAGGCAGGATGTTTGTGGGAAAGGTTTTGTCTATATGACTTCTGAGTGTGGTTCTCCGAGGTACCTGGAAAAATAAGAGGGAGCTGAGCCCTACCGAGATGTGGGAGAGAAATACATGCAAAAAGAGCCAGATGATGTAATAGCACACACTAACATAGAGTAAGAATATACACTTTAAGATATTAGGAGGGAATAGGTAAGTCGGCTGCGACCAGATAAATTGCGTGAGATCTCCTCTTCGGTGATACATCCGACACGTCTGGTGTCCCAGAGTTAATCAGCGTATTACATCTGTATATGCGTAAGCTGTGAACATGAATGCTGATGTGAAGAAAGTCACCGGATGCTGGCGAAGCACGTCACCTCTCTCCCCTGTGGGTAGTTCACCAGCCTAGAGTAACAGCAGGAGAGGGGCTTGGGCTAGGCTTTGGGAAATGCAGAGCCCCGCGGGTGCACCCACCCAAGCCCCTGATGAAAAACCACCTGAGATGGGTCCCCAGGCTGTACCCTGAACCTCTGCATGTCACCATTCTCAGTATCTTCCGATTCCCGGAGCCAGTGGGACACCGGGCGGAGCCCGGCACGTCCAGTCTGTGAGTGGTGCACATCACAGCAGAAGGCATTTTCTCTAACGCCGCTCCCCGGAACTGCCTCTTAATGAGATCAATCACGTGCGCCCCTAATCTCAGCCGACGTGTCCATTACAGATTGTGTATTCATCTCCTTCACGCTCCATTTGGCCCACCTCTCTTCTGTAGAGATGAGGCGTCGATAGCGGCATACTCCTCTTTCCCTTAATCTTGTCTCATATATGCTCAGATCAATACGTCTACTTCAGAGGCAAGTTATAGGACTCCTGACAGAAACAATAAGTGAGATTCTAGAAAGCGCTGAAGAGTTTCGTCCTCCTGGAACCAGGCCAAACACTTCACTGGGCCCCAATGCAGGGTCCTTTCCACTTAGCAGCCTAACCTTTTAGCTCACCCCACAGACATGCCAGTAGCCCAGAGTCACGGGGTGTGTTTTCCGTTCTAGCCTTGGAGACTGAGCAGGCAGGCTTCAGTCAGGACGGACTTCACTTCCAGATACCAGTACCCAGGGGGCAGTGTCTGCTTGCATGAGGTTCCTGAGGTACACACACACACACACACACACAACACCACACACACACACACACACACACTCCCAGATGGCCCAAACTAAAGGCCTGAAGCCCAACTCAGCAGGACTGTAGTGAAATTCGGTCCAAACTCTACAGTCTCCAGGGGCAGGTCTGAGCACTCAGATACCATAGGCAGTGACTGGCAGCCTGCTGTGGTGGCTCCCTGCCCACAGCCCCTCCCCCTACCGGGTCCTCAGGACGTTGGCAATGCCCTGGAGACTGGCCAGATAGGCAGAGAACAAGGCGGCTCGCCCTCCTTTCGCTGAAGGGCTCAATTTTCACACCTAGACTGTGGGAATCTGTCATCCCAGGAGGCTTACCCCTCAATGTAAGGACCAAAAAGTCATGCCCCCAACTTGAGAGTTTAATCCAGCACGTATCACTGTTTCCAAGATTCCTCTAGTCTAAAACTATCAAAACTTCATTGTCCCACAGCCTAGAGTTACAGGAACAAGAAGTGACATGGGAACAACCCCAGGACCGTGACAAACAGCACAGCTAGAGTCTCTGTGTTTCCTTTAGGGGATTTTAGTTGGAGACGGAGGCCTTTGATCATCAAGCTAATGAGCATATAAATGAGTCAGTACATTGGCCATAATTGTGATTTCAGTCCAAGAACCAGACACGAGGGCATGGGGACGGGGGTTTCCCACCACCACTGACAGCAGTCTGCTGGCAGAGCCTCACACTCACACACAGGGTGGGAGGGAATACAGAGCTCACAGCTGGAGTTTGCTGGGGTGGTTGAGCCATGTGCCTCCGAGGACCCAGACCCCTCTCCTGCTTCCAGGGTTACAGATTCCTGATCAGAGGAGAGCCTGCAGTATCTGCAGAGGATCTAGGGAGCTCGAGGCCAGACTCTCAGCCGTCCAGCTCCCAACATCAGCTCAGGCTTCTGATTCATGTGTGTTTTGGGCATGAGAGGGTGGTTCAAATGCCCTTCAAGTCATTGTGGGGCCTGGGACTTGAGGTTAAAACTCAAATACAATAGCCTACCAATGTTACTTGAGAGCCAACGTTCCCTTGTTCAGGTTTTTAGTGTTTGTCTTAGTGATTGTTCTATTGCTGTGCAGAGACACTGTGACCATGGCACTCTTATAAAAGAAATTTATAATTTAATCTGGGCTTGCTTACAGTCTCAGAGGTTTAGTCTATTATCCTCGTAGGAGAGAGCATGGTGGCGTGCAGGCAGACATGGTAGCGGAGAGTTCTACATCTGGATCCAGAGGCAGCGAGAAGAGAGAGCCACTGGGCCTGGCTTGGAACCTTGAAACCCCAAAGCTCACACCCAGTGAGAGACACACTTCCTCCAACAAAGTCTCACCTAACCTGACAAGGCCACACCTCCAAATCCTTTCAAACAGTGCCACTTCCTGGTGACCAACCATTCAAATCTATGTGCCTATGGGAGTCATTTTTTTCAGACTGCCACAGCATCACTGAGGAATGAGTTTAAAAACAAACTCGGGAGAATGGAGAGATGACTCTGTTGGTAAAGACTTGCCAGGTATTTTAGTTAGGGCTCCTGTTGCTGTGATTAAACACAGCGACCAAAAGCAACTTGAGGGAAGAGAGGTTTACTTCAGTTCTCAGGTCACAGTCCATCACTGAGGGAAGTCAGGTCAGGAACTGCAAGCAGGAACCAGATGCAGGAAACTAGAGCAGAGGCCATACACGCGTAGAAAGAAAGTACTTACTGGCCTGCTTGTTATGGCTTTTTCAGTCTACTTTCTTACATCACTCAGGACCATCTGCTTGGGGGTAGGTGGCATCCCCCACTGCCTACACCCCACACCTCACACGCCCACACCCCCCTCATCTTCCACACCCCTGCCCTGTGAGCTGAGTGCTCTCCACATCAACCATGAAATACCCTACAGACTTGTCTACAGGCAATCTGATATAGGTATTTTCTCAATTGAGGTTCCCTTTTCCAAATAACTCTAGCTTGTGTCAAGTTGATGAAAAACTAGCCAGCATGTAAATCAATATGGTGGCTCTTCAGAAAATTGGGAATCTATCTACCTCAAGATCCAGCTATACCACTCTTGGGCATATACTTTAAGGATGCTCCATCCTACCACAAGGACACTTGCTCAACTATGTTCATAGTGGTTTTATTCATAATAGCCAGAACCTGGAAACAACCTAGATTGCCCCTCAACCAAAGAAAAATGGATAAATAAGATGTGGTACACTTACACAGCTGTTAAAAAATGACATCATGAAATTTGCAGGCAAATGGATGTAACTAGAAAAAACCATACTGAGTGAGGTAACCCAGACCCAGAAAGACAAACATGATCAATGCCTAGCCCAATCATGATCAAAGAAGCTTCCACCAGCAGCTATTGGCACAATTTAGAGAACCACAGTCAAACATTAGGTGGAGAGAGAGCCCAAATTGGAAAACTCCATTCTTTCCCTCTCCTTGGAGCTCAGGGAAGCCCTGGAAGAGGAAGGCAGAAATACAGGAGCCAGAGGGGTCAAGGACACAGAGGAGGACATGCCCACAGACTTCACCTAAGCAGGGCTCAAAGGGACTCTCAGAAAATGAAGTGGCAATCATTACCCTTCATGGATCTGAGCTGGGTCCCCTGCATATACACTATGATTGTTAGCTTGGTGTTTCTGTGGGACTGTTAACAGTGGGTGGGGGTGTCTCTGACTCTCTCGTCTGCTCCTGGGACCCTTTTCCTCCTGCCAGGTTGCCTTGTCCAACCTTGATATGAGGGTTTGTGCCTGGTCTAATTGTATCTTGCTATGCTACATTCAGTGGATATTCCTGGGAGGCCTGCTCTTTTCTGAAGAAAAACAGAGGAAGAGCGGATCTGGGGAGATGGAAAGGGAGGGGGGACTCAATTTTCTTAAATGGGATGGGCTGCTAGGAGTTTGACTGTGCTCCAGGGAATAAATGGGCAACAAAAACTGCACTTGGTGAGGTTTTTGGTTGTTGTTTTTTATGCTGTTGGTTTTTGGGGGGTGTGGGGTGCAATGGAAGATGGACCTAGAAGGAATGAGAAGAGAGCAAGAACAGGGGCATTGTACGAGATTCCAAAATAATTATAAAAATATTATGTTTATGGGGGAACTAGCCAGAATATCAAACATGAGTTCTATTCCCTAGACCCCACATTAAAAAAAAAAAAAATGAGGCATGGTGGGCTGCACCTGTAATCCCAATGCTAGGGAAATGGAGACAGGAACCAGAGACTTCCTGGATGGCCAGTCTAGCTGAATTGGTGAGCTACAAATTCAGTGAGAGACCTTGTTTTAAAATTAAGGTGGAGAGTAACTGAGGAAGATTACCGATATCAACCCCTGATTTCTACACATATGTGACACATGCGCGCGCGCGCGCGAGCGCGCGCGCGCGCGCTGCGCACACACAAACACACACACACACACACACACACACACACATACACACATGCACACAAGACTCAGTGAGGGAATAATTGTGTAATTCTGTAATCACAGTTCTTGGGAGGTAAAAGCAAGAGGATCAGGAGTTCAATTGCCATACCAATTTTGAGGCCAGCCTGAATTGCATGTCTGAAAAATAAAATAAATAAATGAAAATGGACTTGGAAGGAAACTCACGGACCATCTCATTAAGAAGAAGAGAAAAAAGCAGCAGGTCAGGACAGCAGTAAATATCAGTAGCTGCCAGGAGGGAGAATGGAAAATGGGGGAGTGAGTGGCACTCTTTGGGGTTAGTGTCCAAGGAAGCAGGTAAGCACAGCAATGGAGGTTTGGAAAAGCCATATGAGATGAGAGGCGCCTTCAAAGAATGAGAGTCAGGGGAAACATTCTGTGATTCGGCTGCTATCTGAAGAACAAACAGGAAGGGGAGAAAGGAAGAGCCATCCCTTTTGAGTTAGAATTCAGTAGAACAGCAGCTTACATCTGTGAGCAACTGCATCAAGGACAGGGCTTTAGGGTCTGTAAGTATGTTATCTCATTCGTGGAGTAATTATTCCTCCCATCTCTTGACATGTCTTCGGGTATATCAGCTTTCTTGAGGATGTGGTCTCCTGGCCAGATCATTGACAAGTTTAGCTGGGTAACTCTTAAGGGAGGAGACAATAATATGTATTTGGAATCTTATGTTTTGAACAGTTTATAATGTCATGCCTATACCCAGGGCCAAAGGTAGAACTCAGATTCTACAACTGACCAGGAAGAAGTACCTTCCCTTAATGGGACTCAACAAAGCCCTGATACCTTCCTCTTCTACTTCCTCATTTGGTATTTGAATCTTAAGGAGGAGAAATCTTGATGTTACCCTTTATACAGATAACAGAAAGGCAGAGAGCTGATTATGACAATTCAGTTCGTTTCAAATGGCTTTGAAGTCTGCTAATGTCAGTCCAGCTGCCTAACACCAAAGAGCACTGTCCCTTGTTCCAGTGCTCTGACTGAGGGGCAAAGAGCTGTCTTTGAAGGTTCAAAACCAAGGGCAGGTAACGTGGCCTGTGGTTGACTTTGCCATATCTAAAGGAACTCGGCTGACAAGGGATAGAATAAACATCTTTTGTACCTACTGCTGCAATTAGAGGTCAACACCTAAAGCTGTTTGCATCTCTGTGTGCCTCCTCTTCTGCTTTTCTTTGTTTACAGAGCATGCTCAGCGCTCAAGAGATTGATACCTCCTCAGGCCCTTCAGGGACTATAACACTTTCTCTTACTTTCAGAATCTGTGAGACCATTGGGGAAAAGACATAAAAATCCAAGTGATGACACATATCCCCAAGACGTGCAGGAAGAACAAAGCTTGGAGCTATGGCTATATATGTACAGACAATCTTAATTTACTACACTGGGCCACATACATAGTTTGAATTAAACTCTTGTTATAAAATAGAGAGGGACGTTGAAAAGGATATAAATATGAAAATAGATTTATTTTTGGTAAGAGGGTAAAAATTTTTTAAAAACCTGTAATATGAGTGAATTTTGTATAATAAAACAAGATTTTTGTTCTAAAAGTGAAAGATAAAAGTTGAAGACTTTTTTTTAACTTTAAGTCAGGTTGTAGACAGCATGGATAAGTTATACAGGTCTGTGGATGATACGTGTCTGATAACTAAAGGTTATTAACTACTAAGGTCAAAGTCTAATACACTAATACCAAAATTATCTTTAAGTCAACAGTGTTCTCCTAGGATATTGGTCTCTTGGTCTACTAAACATTGTTTCATAATATAATCAGGGAAAATGAGTCTTAACAAAAGTCAAGATTTATTTAAAACTGTTCAGTTGTTTTTTCTGAACCTGGTCAAAATGTCAATGAAAGTTAAAATTACAAGATTGGCAATGCTGTCCTTTTGGGTGTTCACCAAAAAAATTGGGAGTTCTATACCAGTAAAAGTAAGGGGGTTCATAAGGACTGCCAATATTTTGGCCTTGCCCTCCAAGGCCAGCCAGGACCCATGAGACAGGATCAATAGAATGTGTAGGCACATTATGGGGTTAGGGAGAAACCTGGTGCCAGGAAACTCCCAGGAATCCACAAGGATGACCCCAGCTAAGACTACTAGCAATAGTGGAGAGGGTGCCTGAACTGGCCTGTAATCGGATTGGTGACTACCCCAATTGCCAACAGAGAGCTTTCATCCAGGAACAGATGGAAGCAGATGCAGAGATCCACAGGCAAGCACTGGTCAAGCCCCGGGAGTCTTGGTGAAGAGAGAGAGGAAGAATTGTAGGAGCCAGGGTCGTCAAGATCATGACAGGGAAACCCACAGAGACAGCTGACCCGAATTCATGGAGCTCACTGACTCTGGATCGACAGCTAGGGAGCCTGCATAGGACCGACCTAGGCCCTCTGAATGTGGGTGATAGTTGTGTGGCTTGGTCTGTTTGTAGGGCTCCTAGCAATGGGATCAGGCCCTGGCACTTGAGCTGGCTTGTGAGAACCCAATCCTCATGCTGGGTTGCCTTGCCCAACCTTGATGCACGGGGAGGAGCTGGGTCCTGCCTCAACTTGATGTGCCATGCTTTGTTGACTCCCATGGGAGGCCTGCCCTTTTCTGAATGGAGACTGAGGAGGAGTGGATTGGGGGAGGGGGAGTGGAAGGAAGGTGGGGAGAGGGAACAGGAAGGGGGGGAGAGGAAACTATGGTCAGTATATAAAATAAATGAAAAAAAAAAAAGAATGTGTAGGCATGTTAATATGGGTTCTGTGGATGTACATACGTTATTTCTAATGGAAAAGCTCTCCTGTGGTGTGTATCCCCTCTTCTGCTGACTTCAAGAGACACCCCACACACACAAAGCCCATGTGGAATCAGTCCTGACTGGATAGGAAGCGCTGGGAAAGCCCCAGTTAAAGCTGAGAAAAGAATGCTCATGACTAGCCCATGGGTGCCCGGGCATGACAGAATGATCTCACACATCATCTAGCTGTGATTCCACCTAAGCCCTGTGCCCATGAGTGGTGCCCACCCCCAGTGGTGAGAGCGGTCCTCTTTACTCAGTCTACAGAGTCAACAGGGCATCACTCCTGGAAACATCCCATAGCCCCACCAGCATACATACAACATGTCACAAGCTTCCTGGGGAGCTCTCAGCACAGTCCATTTGACATATAAAATATCACCGTCGGGAGCAGATGGAGTCTGAGTGAATTCGTATTGCTGGTATGAACGTGTCTATGTCAAGAACCACAATGTCTCAGACCCATGAGAAGGACAAGGCCTTCCCCAGGTCAGGCTCAGAAGAAAGACAAGGCCTTCTCGTGGTCCAAGGACAGGCATTGACAGTATGTGCAGAAAGTACCAAGCACAGTTTCTTTCTCCAGGATGACTGTGTCAGGGACTGCTCCCCTACAGACCCTTACAGAGATGAGCTGGCAGACCTCCTTGTCCACATGTGAATAATAAACCTGCCTTCTTGTTCAGCTGCACACCCTGAATTTCTGGCTACTGCATCTCCATCATAGCACATGGCCTACCGATCCAGTGTTTTCTGGACTTGTTTCAGTCTTTCTTCTTTTCCAGGTGCCCCAGTCAGGTCCACCCCAAAGCCATGCAGGTCTTGGCAATCAATCATCATTCTATTGAACTCAAATCCTGAACGCAATAGCAACTAATCACATCATGCCTGCACAAAACCAGGGTTTGATCGTCACAGACACTTTGAAGTTCCCCAAGAACTGTCTGGCTAACCCAGTGTGGAAGGAGACACAGGGAGCGCTGCTGACCAGGAGATTTACTGACAGTGATTCCTTGGGTGCAGGAGGGACAGGTCATAAAAATTAGCAGAGAGTAGGGTAAATTCAATTCCTTTCCCCAAACAGAAAGGATTGACCAAGAATGAAGGTCCCCATGCCAGGAGAGCTTTAAGCCAGAAGAGGATATTAGAGACCCAGTAAAGACAATACCCTAGAAATCTAATATCGACACAGGCATGGATGTGGAGGAAGAGAGGCCATCCAAAACCATATCATCACTCATTGAGACCCAGACCCACAGGCTTTTTCACAGTTCAGAGTCCCAGTACGTATTTCAGTGAATGAGAGTCCAGACAAGCACCACTTTTCCTCTAGAGAGCTTTGTCACTGCTGTGAGGGTCTCAGATTAGAATCAAGATATTTCAAACTCCTTCTGTTCCATTAGACTCCTCAGAGCCAGCACGGCAGGCTCGGAGCTCAGACTTCCGGAAGCAGCTGTGACACTCAAAGCTCCATA
>NW_023504649.1:0-11905 GCF_004664715.2 Peromyscus leucopus | reverse complement strand
AATTCAGACCTCGGCGTGGCGGTGCGTGCTTGTGATCTCAGTGCTATGCAGGCGCCCAGGCAGGTGGATCCCTGAGGCTCAGCGGCCAGCGAGCCCAGCCTACTTGGTGAGTTCCAAGCCCATAAGAGACTCTGTTTCGGGCTGGAGAGATGGCTCAGCGGTTAAGAGCACTGGCTGCTCTTCCAAAGGTCCTGAGTTCAATTCCCAGCAACCACATGGTGGCTCACAACCATCTGTAATGAGATCTGGTGCCCTCTTCTGTCCGGCAGGTGTATATGCAGGCAGAACACTGTATCCATTATAAATAAATAAATTAAAAAAAAAAAAAAAAAGAGAGAGAGACTCTGTTTCAAAAACAACATCACTCAGACAGGAGTGTGCCTGAGACCATGAGGCCTCTGTGAGTGAGGCAGGAAGAGACTCCCACTGCGGTGGGCCAGTGTGGACAGCTGGGTGTCCCCAGTGACCCAAGTGCCAGTCCCAGGAGATGGTATTAAGCTCCCAACTAACACGACAGGAATCTGAAACGCAGGGTTTCGTGAGCAAGTCGGCAAATGGGTTAACAGCCTGAATCTCTTAGGAGGCAAGTGACAGAAAAACCTACCATGGCTGTAGGTGATAAGGGTTCATTTCACCCACACAGCAGAGCAGAACCAGGCAGACGGTGAGTGACGGTACCAAGGATCTGGACTCTCTTCCCTTCCTGGCACCCTGTGCACTGATGCTCTGCCCTTGTATTTGTGTGACTTTATAGTCTTAACATGGCCACTGCAGCCCTGGGCATCACATTTGCATTCGGGGCAGGAAAGAGAAAAGGGAGATGATTCCCAACGATACAGTCTCCTCGTTGAAGAAATTAAAAGAAAAACAAACCCAACCTGAGCCATTGAGATGGCTCAGCTGGTAAAGACTCCGCCCCACAGACCTGATGACCTGAGGTGCCTCCCTGAATGCCCCAGGAGAAAGAGAGATCTGACCTCCAAAATTTGACCTCTGACCTCCACACTGTGCTATAGTCCTCTGTCCCCATCTAATAATAATAATAATAATAATAATAATAATAATAATAATATAAATGAAATAATAGTAATAGATTAACTATAAAATTTAAAATCCTTTAATGTCCTAGTTGAAAGATCTAATAAATGAAACAAAAATGAAGGAAGGAAAGAAGGAAGGAAGGAAGGAAGGAAGGAAGGGGAGAGGAGAGGAAAGGGAGGAGAAGAAAAGAGGTGCGGAGGGAGGGGAAGGCCCAGAATGGAGTCACAAGGTCACCATGCAGCCACAGCAGAGTCTGGGAAGGTTCTCTTGCCTTTACCTTCAGCAAGACAGTAACAAAGGACTTTAAGGATGGCTTCTCAGCTTGCTGAACAACAGCTTTTGTACCACTTTCTGTCTCTGGCTACCACGGCATTCAGAGGATAAACAGCACAAGTCGGTCCTAGTCTGTGTGCCTTTTACATGTCGCTCCCTGGACCCTGGATACTTTCCTATTTGCCAGTGTGTTTTGTGCCTACATTTTTCGGGTGACTTGGCAACCTGTTTCAAGGGCCACAACAGTGTTAATAAATTTTGACCCAGTTTAAAAACAAACAAACAAACAACATCACCAAGGTGGATGGTGCCTGAAGAGTAACATTCAAGACTGACCTTTGTCCTCTCCATGCACACATACCAACACACAAGCACAAAATTCAGCTGTAGATCTGTACCAAAATAGAGTATGGAAAGCTTGTAAGAGTAACAAGCTGGAAAAATACACCCAAAGAAACTATTAAGAAAATAAAACTGATATAGAAGCATTAATATCCAACAAATACGTAGCCTTCTTTTAATACCTATGTTAGGGTCAGCAAGATAATTCCGTGGGTAAAGGCACTTGCCACCAATCCTGACAACCTGACTTTGAACCTGGGGACCCATAAAGTAGAAGGAGAGAACTGACTCCCTTAAGTTGTCCTCTTATCTCCACACGAGTGCTTTGGCACCTACAGGTCCCCACTCATCAGCCCCACACATAAACATTAATAAACAGAATGCATTTTAAATTTGTGCAGATATGTGTGTGAGTTTGTCTTTGCATCACACGCATGCCTAGTGGCCAAGGAGGCCCAGGTGGTGGTGGAGACCCTAGGACTAGAGTTATAGACAGTTGTCAACTGTCTATATGTAGGTGTTGGAAATTGAACCTGTTCGTCTGGAAGAGCAGCCCCCTAAAAGAAAGGTTTTTGAACTTATTTTTGGAGACATAGCATACATTTTTAAAACAATAATGCATTTTGCTGAAACCTCTTTTTGTTGATGTTTAGGTGGTATATGTGACTACAGGCTGGCCCTAAGCACTGTGGGAAGGAGGAGGAAACAGGACAAGGGGTCTCCTCAGGGCATCCCATCTCTTGACCTAGAGATTTAGATAAACAGATACAGAGTGCCTGAGGATTTGAACTTGGATCCTCATGTTTGAATGACAAGAGCTTTATCCATTGAGCCATCTTCCTAGTACAGTTTCTGGGGCTTCTGAGATGTTCTGAGCCCAGTAGCTCTAAGTGTGTTGAGAACTTTCCAACTCAGTCCGGGAGTCCAACAGTCAAGGGTTCGGCACCAAGGATAGCTCCTCCTCCCTAAAAGACAGGCTAGGAGGTTGGAAATTGGGTGCTCAAGGAGGCAGAGCACTGATATAATGCTAGAGCCCATGAGTCTGGCCTCCCGGGTTTGCATGAGAAGAGACCTAGGAAGAAATGATTCAACTAAGACAGTGAAGCAGGTCAGCAGAGAGTCCGAGGTGGGACTCCGGGTCTACCTCCGTGGACCTCTTCAAGACTCTCAGATGCCTGGCCCCCATGACTTCTCAGTGACACAGCCAGAGTCAAGGTCTCCTAAATGAAAATAGCATGCTATTGGGAATGAAAAGGAGAAATGGGCATCCTTTGAATTTTTTTTTTAACAATTTAATGTTTATGGATGTTTTGCCTGTATACATGTCTGGGCACCATGTATTTGCAGTGCCCATGGAAGCCAGAGGGCATTGGATCCCCTAAAACTGAAGTTACAGATGATTGTGAGCTGCCATGTGGGTGCTGGGAACTGAGCCCGGGTCCTCTGGAAAAGCAGCCAGTGCTCTTAGGAGTGGGAACATCTCTCCAGCCCCACAGGACATACTTTTTCGTTGTTGTTCTTGTTTTTTGTTTTTTTTTCGAGACAGAGTTTCTCTGTGTAGCTTTGTGCCTTTCCTGGATCTCGCTCTGTAGCCCAGGCTGGCCTCGAACTCACAAAGATTCACCTGCCTCTGCCTCTCGAGTGCTGGGATTAAAGGCATGCACCACAACCGACCTGCTACAGGACACACTCTTAACCACTGAGTCATCCCTTCAGTCACCAGGAATAGACTTTAAAAGACCACACAAATGTGGTGACCGAAGCAAAGGAACTCGGGGACTTGTGGAGGGAAAGGAGAGTGGCCCCCGGTTTCTAAAGGGCTGAGAAACAAGAGCAGGTAGGACAGCCTGGAGGTAACTGCAGATTTGCAGAGGTCACCTCAACTGGGCCTGTGCAGAAGTGGCTCTTCCGAACACTGAGAGGTTTTATAGTTAGATCAAGCTGGCATGGAGGGATTACATGAGCCTGGAGGCCATCAGAAGGCAGGTAGAGACCAATGTCTGTGACATGGCTGACTGGCAGAGCCCTTACTAAACATAAAAGGAAACCCCCAGGTTCTGTGGGCAGAGGCAAAGGGAGCTCAATCACTCGCTGGTGATTTAAACACAGAATTAGGATTCAAGGTCTGGTGCTGGGACATCCTGCAAGGCAGAATGGGGGTCATGCAGAGGGAGAAGGTATTAGGAGCTGACGGGGCTTGGAGCATGAAAGGTTATAAGCCCAAAGTTGGGGAAGTCCCCTGTGGGAGTATAGCTCCCATCTTTTGGAGGGTTCTTAGGTGGAGGAGAGAGGAATGAGGAAATATCAGACAGAAAGACAGACCTAGCCAATGAGAAGAAAGAAACACAGGATAGCTTCAGAATGGCCTGGGTCAATACCCAACAGCCTCGTCCTTTATTGAAAATGGCTTCTTATAACATGCCAAGGGGACGAGCAAAAGACTTCCCACTCGCAAGATCAAAGCACACTGTACAGCCAAGTGTAGACCCTTCCAAACACCTGGTAACCACACCCATGGTCAAATCATCTCGATATGCAGCCCTGGTGAGTAAGGCAAGCTCAGATTCTCTGACCCTGAGTAAGTTCTCACTAGGAAGCCCCTGTGGGTTCTCACAGTGCCCTGACTTGAGGCTCTTGAGGCTTCTCAAGTCCAGCTGCTGCTCCCTCACTGCATCCTTGTTTGATACAGCACCACTTAGGAAAGCCACCCCTGAACAAGAACTAGGAAGCTTTTCATCCCTCTTGAAATTTGGAGCCCATCCCAAGGTCCAGAAGACCAAGGAATCATGTGGGTCTGACAGCTAGTGTTATCGTGACCTTTGATGAAGGACCAAGATGCCAGCCAGACTGCAGAGTGTTGTAGAGCACCAGCGTGGATGAGAGGACCAGCAACACACACACACACACACACACACACACACACACACACACACACTCACACACACACTCACTCACACACACACACACACACACACTCACACACACACTCACTCACACACACACTCACTCACACACACACACTCACAGTCACAAACACACACACACTCACACATACACACACACACACACACACACACACACACACACCACACACACGGTGGGTTGGTGGTGCCATGCAACAAACAAGAAAAGCCACCCAAAACAACACACTCAGAAAAGAAGACAAAAACAGGGCTGGAGAGTTGGCTCAGAGGTTAAGGGCACTGGCTGCTCTTCCAAAGCTCCTGAGTTCAATCCAGCAACTCACAGCCATCCGGATTGAGATCTGGTGCCCTCTTCTGGCCTGCAGGAATACATGCAGACAGAACACTGTATATACATAATAAATACATAAATGTTAAAAAGAAGACAACAAAAACAAACAAACAAACAAAAAACAAAACAAAACAAAAACTCACCATTTAAAAAATTAAATCCAGTGCTGGGCATGGTGGCACAATTCTTTAATCGCAGTACTTGGAGGCAGGTGGGTCTCTGAGTTCCAGGATAGCCAAGGCTACACAGAGAAACCTTGTCGGGTAAAAACAAACAAAAAATTACAAAATCTGGGAGTGGTGGCCCAAACTCGTAATTCCAGCACTCAGGATGCTGAGGCAGGAGGATTTCAAGTTCAAAGCCAGTATGGACTGTAACAGGGCACTAGACCCTAGTAGGCTTCCAGACCTTAGCAGAACTGACTCCATGATGGCAGTACCATTCAGGATGTAAAACTCAGCATGTACCACCTGCCTGAACTAAAACAAAGGCCTGCTCCATCAAAGTCCACAGTTCTGACAAAGTCTCTAAATGTATTATCTTGCCTTTTGGCTTTTGTAGTTCTGCTTCTGGCTAACTTCTTGTTAGCTGAAGTGTGTCAACCCAGGGTATGGTTTTTGTGCTTAAAAGCTCACCCTGGGAAAGGTTCAGGGTTACACTGGGATCCCAAACAGGCAGTGTAGCTGCTGGCCACGCTTAACACAGACTTTCCATTGGCTTAAACTCTTGTCTGAGCAGTCTTATCTGGTGACTACCCTATAACATGGACTATATATTGAGTCCCAGAACACCTTACCTCAGAAAAAGGGGAAAGAAATGAAGGAAGGAAGGAAGGAGTGAAGGAAGGAAGGAAGGAAGGAAGGAACGAAGGAAGGAACGAAGGAAGGAAGGAAGGAAGAATCCAAGCCACACCACGGGAAATGTGCTTCTCAACATATGAAGAGCTTTTAGATGCCACACCTACAATCCCAGGACCTGGGAAACCGACGCAGAAATCACAAATTTGAAACCAGGCAGGGCTATGTTGAGAAATCTTGTTTATAAACTAATTAGCTACTTAATTAACTACGAATACGAAAGTCTGGGCTTTTCTTGTGTGTGTTGTACGTCATCGTGTTGTCTTGGACAAAGAGCGGACCGCCGGCCTCCAAGAGCTCCCTCCAGTCCTTCACTTGCAATGTAAGAAGTAACCAGCCTCTCCTACCGGTCCTTGGACAGCTCCGGGGTGGAGTCGGCTCGCGGCGGCCACGCCCCTCCGCGGCGGGGCGGGGCATGCAAATCTCTCGGAGACCATGATCCCGTTGGGGAGAAATGCGAGGGTCTCTCACGCACGCGAAGTTTCTTGTGAAACCTGCGGGGCATGAGACATTTGTCGCAGAGTCCATTGGTGATGATGGGAGAGGTGGGGGCACAGAAGGGAGACAGAGGCACGCTGGAAGCTCACCACGATTTCAAGGGGGACGATGAGAGTAAGGCATGGTTCCGGGCGGTGTGCTGGGCATCGCTTCTCGGCCTTTTGGCTAAGATCAAGTGTAGTATCTGTTCTTATCAGTTTAATATCTGATACGTCCTCTATCCGAGGACAATATATTAAATGGATTTTTGGAAGTAGGAGTTGGAATAGGAGCTTGCTCCGTCCACTCCACGCATCGACCTGGTATTGCAGTACCTCCAGGAACGGTGCACCCCCTCGGGGTACCTCTCACCATGGTTTAAAGGAAAGCTCTTGTAAAATCTTCACCTATTAGCTTCTGTTTAGACTCATGTGTGTTATATGTTTTTTGTTCCTTTCAGAAACTTGAACCTTACTTGTTTCCAAACAGTTTGGCTGTCGTGAAACTATGAAGGGTAGGTTGGCTTTGAACTCAAAGAAGTGCCTCCCACCTTCCAGAATTATAAGGCATATGTTACCATTCCCTGCTTTGGCTCCTCCTTCGCTTTTCTGGTGTTATTCCTCTTGGTACTGGAACTCAGTCGTCTGCCTGTCTTTGTCTCCTGAACCATATTTTTTAATGGAAATATAGCAATAGGATTAAATATTAATTATATTTATTATTTTGTTTTTCGAGCCAGGGTTTCTCTGTATATCCCTGACTGTCCTGGAACTCACTTTGTACACCAGAACTGCCTGCTTCTGCCTCCTGAGGGTTGGGACTAAAACCGTATGGACACTACTCCCGGCTTAAATTATTTTAAACGTTTAACTTTGAGCCGGTGGCGGTGGTTTACACCTTTAATCTCAGCGTTTGGGGACAGGTGCAGGTTGATGTCTGAGTTATAGGACAGCCAGGGCTACCTTGCATTTGAAAAACAAAGGAGGGGCTAGAGATGGCTCAGCAGTTAAGCACACTGCTCCTTCAGAGGACCTGGGTTCAATTCCCAGCACCCATGTAGTGGCTCACAACGTCTGTAACTCCAGGGGATATGACACCCCACACAGACATACATGCAGGAAGAACACCAATGCATGTGAAATTTTAAAAAAAATATATAATTTTTCCCCTTTGTGCTGAGGATCTCTCTTAGGTTTTCAAGAATGCTAGACACAGGTATTATCACTGAGTTACGTCCTAACCCCTAAAAATTTATTTTTTAAAAAATTTCATTTTATCTATGTGTGTGTGTTGCTGTGAGCCATGTGAATGTCTGGTGCCTGTGGAGGTCTGAAGATTATCCACTCCTCCGGAACAGGACAAAAAGAAAAAAACCAAAAACACCACCATAATAATAACTAAACCCATTAATGCATGCGGTGACAGAGAATGGTGACAGCTCAATAGGAAGTAGGGTAGTAGTACCTTGTCCCTTCACCCTGAGTAGCAGCTGCTGTCCCTAGGAACTGCCACTCAGGACCAGATCACTGCACGAAATACAAGTTTTCCAGAAACAAAAATGCTAATCACTTTATATTGAATATGTCTCTGTAAGTCGCTAATATGGTCACCAGCTCCCTTAGTACAGAGACGCTTGATCCTGAAGAATTAAATGAATTTAATTTCATTAACTCAGCTGTCTTTGATATTTTACTTTCTGTCATATACAAAAGTAGCTGGAAACACATTTAAAAGTTATCCAGTTAAGCGGATTCCCCCCCCCCCCCAGGCTATGAGGATAGAGTATATCTTATTAACAGTTTATTCAGCTGGTCATAGTGGCTTGGACTGTAATCTTCGAAATTTTGAGAGACTGAGGTAGAACTATTGCCCAAAGTTCAAGTCTGCTCAGTGAATTGTTGGCCGGTTTGGATTACAGAGTGAAATCACCGCTTAAAAATTAAAACAACACAACAAAATCGAGTTATTGGTCTGACAGTCTTTAAATACTTGGACAGCCAGACCTCACTCTGTAGACCAGGCTGGCCTTGATCTCAGAAAGATCCACCTGGGTCTGCCTCCCGAGTGCTGGGATTAAAGGCGCGAGCCACCACCGCCCGGCCCACATTCACAATTTACCCGCTGTGAATCCTCTAGTTCTTTGAATAGAAAGGAATCCAACCAGGGTTCCTGTTTGTCAAAGCTGCAAGTCTAGGGTGAGGGCCTTCTGGTCTCCTTTGAGTGTTAATATCAACCCTGGAAAGATTTTATGCTACGGGACACTTACAAGGGGCAGGGTTTGCAGCATGCATGGTCCAGGCCATGGAAGCTTCCCCTCCTGCCTCCTGTTTCCTTTTACAGAAGTAAATTTTGCTTTTAGAGACAAATGGTGCTTCATAAAATGGTCCCTGCCCCGAACGTTGGTCTTCTGGGGTTCTGCTTCCTCGTCTACTTCTAATTGTAACACTAGAGTGACAACACCCTCTCCTGGCCTGTAAAGGCACCATACACACGGCATACATTTACACACACACACACACACACACACACACACACACACGTAAAAAAACTATTGGATTTTATAGTTTACTTTCAAATTTATTTTCAGTAATTGAGAAAGGGTCTTACTGTGTGGTCCAGGCTATCCTCAAACTTGTGGTGATGCTCCTGCGTCTGTCTCTCAAGTGCTGGGATTACTGGTATGTGTCATTGTGCCCAGCCTGGACTTTAATCTTTAAGTGAATTGGTTGTGTGGAACATAAATTATATACTGTCCATCATATCTCAATAAAGCCATTATGAGAAACGCTGCTGCAGATTCGGCCCTTGGGTCCCCTTTGAGCTGGCTCTTGTCCCTTTGATAGACCCAGTCCATACCTTGAGCGCTTCGTTAACTTTCTGGTAAGAGATAATTAAGATTTATGCCATTCCTGCTTGCTCTAGGTCTTTGTGGTTTGTCTTTCTTTGGGGGTTTGGGAGGTAGGATGGTTTGAGACAAGGTCTCTCTGTGTAGTCCCAGCTGCTTTCCCAATGTAGACCAGGCTGACTTTGAACTCACAGAGATCACCTACCTCTGCCTCCTGAGTGCCGAGATTAAAAGTGTGGGCCGCCATGCGCAGCTTCCATCTTATGTTTAAGACAAGGTCTCTCAGAGGAACCATAGCCTGCTGCTTTGGCTTAACAGCCTGCCCGGTGAGCCCAGGGGATCCAGCTGTCACCACCTGAATGGTGATGCTGCAGATGCATGACGTCATGGCCAACTCTTATGTGGGTGTTGGGGGTCCGAACTCAGGCACTCATACTTTCACAGCAAGCACTGCGCCGTCTCTCCGTCCTAATTATTCTTTCTCCCATTGTTCTCTAAGCCAGTCAGATATAAAAACTGTGCTGGGTTAAGGGAATGAGAAAAGAAAAGATACTGGATCAGGTGGTGGAGGGAAAAGATGCTTAAACAGACACATAAAACATTAGTAATGTAGGCCGAAGATATGGCTCACTGGTTATGAGCACTGGCTACCTTTACAGAGGACCCGGGGTTCAATTCCCAGTACCTACATAATAACTCACAACTGTCTTTAACTCCTCTTCCAGGGGATCTGACACCTTCACATGGACATTCATGAAGGTAAAACACCAGTGCACATAAATAATTTTTTTTTTGAGACAGGGTTTCTCTGAGTAGCCTTGGCTGTCCTTGGCTATCCTGGAACTTGCTCTGTAGACCAGGCTGGCCTCGAACTTACAAAGATCCTCGTGCCTTTGCCTCCTGAGTGCTGGGATTAAAGGCATGCACCACCACCAACCAGCTGAAAATAAATAAATCCTTTAAAAAATTTATAATGCACTGACTTGATTTGTATTATTCAAATTTTATGAATATACAATCCAATCTGAAAATGAAAGAGACAAGTAAGAAAGAATTAGTGGTATAAGAAATCCACAGAAGGCCGGATGTTGGTGGTGCACGCCTTTAATCCCAGCACTCGGGACACAGAGCCAGGCGGATCTCTGTGAGTTCAAGGCCAGCCTGGGCTACCAAGTGAGCTCCAGGAAAGGCACAAAGCTACACAGAGAAACCCTGTCTCGAAAAACCAAAAAAAAAAAAAAAAAAAAAGAAATCCACAGAAGCCTGGCAGTGGTGGCACACGCCTTTAATTCCAGCACCCAGGACACAGAACCAGGGGGATCTCTGTAAATTCAAGGCCAGCCTGGTCTACAGAGCGAGTTCCAGAACAGGCACCAAAAACTACCCAGAGAAACCTTGTCTTGAAAAAACAACAACAACAACAAAAAAAAAGAAAAGAAAAGAAAAGAAAAAGAAAAAAGAAAGAAAGAAAAAGAAAGAAAGAAAGATAAAAGAAATCCACAGAAGCCAGGCGGTGGTGGTACACGCCTCTAATCCCAGTAGTTGGAAGGAAGAGGCAGGTGGATCTACAGACTAGCCTGGACTACATAGTAAGTTCTAGGACATCGAGGGCCACACAGAGAAACCCTGTCTTGAAAAACAAACAAAAACAAGTAAATGCACAGGAATGTATAAAGTATGAGAAATTTACATTGTCAAAAAAGCTTATTAATGGTGATGAGCGCCCAGTAGTTTTGGTTGCTTGTAAAAATTCACGGAGATATGTGTATTATGTCCTCTATCTGGGGCTGATGAGTTGGAGGTGGATCGACTTCATCTCACATGCTCCTTGGGTCATAATCTTGAGCAGGAGCTGCTAGATGGGAAGACTGACCTTTCTTTGCTGCTCACCACCCTGTGCATTCTTCATCAGTGCTCACCACAGAGGGCAATTAATCAGTTGATTCAGGCACATACTACTGCTCAACAGAGTATCATTGTGTAGGGCTAATCCCGAGTACAGTGCTTAAATATTCTCCCTGTAGCCTTTAGTCTCCATGCCCACACGGTAAAATAAGCGCTGATAGGTCTCAAGCATATGCAAGTTAAAACCTCTGATATTTGGGTTCTTACATTTGTTATTTTGGGTTTATCTTGGCAATAGACATATGGCAGTCTGACATCAGCCCCTGCCCTAAATAGCTCAAGATTCCAAGAACAGACCAATTATTACTTTGGGTTCCATAGATGGTCACATGGGATAATAAAGTAAACCTAGCAGATTTTCGTTGAATAACCACAGGATACATTATAGTCCTTGTCTTTAGAAAGAAGGGCTGAACTGGGTTGTGAGGAGGACATGTGAGTTATTAATCACTGGTGAGAGTGAATGATTGTATCTGATTATTAACAATTGTTTGCCAATCATCTCAGTTGCTTGGATAGCAGAATCCATAATTTCCAGTGTTTTCTGTGGTGTGAAATAAAAAAAGCACATTTCAAAGGGGCTGGGATGTAGCTCAGTTGGGAGAGTGTTTGCCTAGCATGCACACAAAGTGTTGGGTTCGATCCCCAGCACCCCATGAAATTGGGTTTGGATGCACAGGTTTGTAGTCCAAGCATGTTTTGTGTGTGGGTAGGAAGATCGGGAGTTTAAGGTCATCCTTGGCTACACAGAGAGTTGTGTAGCATGGGTTACATGAGACCCTGCTCACCTCTCAAAATAAAAAAAAAAAATTAATTAAAAAAGAATGTGGAAAGTAAAATCAAGAGAGGCATCCAAGAGCCAGATGTGATGGTGCACCTCTGCAGAGGCAGGCAGAACTCTGCGAGTTTG